>NC_133621.1:276772041-276919541 GCF_048593235.1 Sminthopsis crassicaudata | reverse complement strand
GTAAACATTCCCCTTTATTATTCTTGAACCCCATTTGTTTTTTTTTCCCCTATAATGCTTAGTGGTAAAATATTTTAAAGGGATATCTGGGTTTGAGTCCAACATCTGACACATACTGATTGTTTGACTTTAGGCAAGTAACAACCTCTCCGAGCCCCCAAGAAATTCTCTGGAAATATAAATTGCAGAGTAATTATTAATCCATATTGATAGGGGAAATTCCCATATCTGAAATTTCCTAGAGTAATTAAATCACAAGTCTAGCAAATCTCACAATTATTTTATTTTTAATAGTATTTTATTTTTCCAAATGAATGTAAAAATAGTTTTCAACATTTTAAACTGTTTTCCAAAATTTTTGCCTTTCCTCCCTTGCCTCCCCCCACCCCAAAACAATAAGAAATATAATATAAATTAAATGTGTGCAAACTTTTTTCCCTGAGGCAATTGGGGTTAAGTGACTTGCCTAAAGTCACACAGCTAGGAATGTTAAGTGTCTGAGGTTAGATTTGAACTCAGGTCCTCCTGACTTCAGAGCTGGTGCTCTATCTACTGCGCCACCTAGCTGCCCCATGTGCAATTATTTTAAATATATTTTCGTATTTATCACATGCAAGAAAAATCAGATCAAAAGGAAAAAAAATGTAAGAAAGGAAAAAAAAAAATAAACCAACAACAAATAACAAAAGTTGAAAATACCATACTTGGATCCACATTCAATGTCCATGGTTCTCTCCTTGTATGCAGATGACATTTTTCCATCTAAAATCTATTGGAATTCCTTTGAATCACCTTATTCTCACATTAATTTTAAAGGAAATGAAAGAATGCATGATACTGATAAACAGACTTGTACATATAACCAACATGATAATGATATTACTTCCAGTATGATCTTGAAGAAGCCACTTTGATTAAACCTTAGTTTTTTTCATTTGTAAAATGAAAGGTTTGGAGTATATGGATTCTTACTTAATAGAATAATGATCCATATTGTAGAAGAATGAGGGGAGGGAACTGGGCATTTTTAGGCCTGGAAAACAGAAGACTTAAAAGATGCTTCAAATATTAAAGATTTTTTATGTGGTAAGTTAATTCTTTCCATTTTTAGATGGAATGTCAACTCTTAGAGCTGAGAGTCTGTCTCATTTTCAAATCTGTATCCCTTTGCATGACACAGTGATTAGCATAGAACTGACCCTTAATAAATATTTATTGATTAAGTGATGATCTGGTTCACTCCAGAGGACACAATTAAGGTCATGAATGAAGTTATAGAAAGAGAGAGTTTACCTCAGTATAAAAAAAAAAGAAACAAACAAACAAACATACAAAAACTTTCTAACAAATTGCCCCAAGTAGAAGAGACTGCTTTGGGAGGAAGTGAATTCTCCCTCACTAAGGATCTTCCATCTGAAATTGGATTACCCGTTTTTTAGGGGGATATTGTACACTACATTCCTACTTAGTTCTGGCATGCACAACAAAACTTTGAAGAAGTCTTCCAAATTAGATATATTTTATTATTTAACATTCTCAATCTTCTATATCAGAAAAGTAGCAGCAATTTTGTAGTGTGTTAAGTTAGTTACTTATATATTTCCTCCCTCATTAAAAGGAGAGTAGGTTTTTATTTATCTACCTAACATATTATTGTTAGATGTTCAGCCAATATTTTAGCCTATTTAGTTTTTTGATATTTCAATTATTCAGTTAGATATTTCAGCCAATGCTTATTAGCTGAAATAAAAATAGCTTTATAAAAGAATTGTTCACTCTTTTTAGGGAAAAAAGAAAAAATCCAGTTCTTGATCAATAATAATCTCATTTATCAAAAGGTGCTCAAAGTAATGTTAAGTGAGCATTACTGGTTAGTTTAAATTTCTTTCATATGACTATATTCTCCAACAATAAAAATAAAAGCAAATTAAATAAGATACAAACAAAAGAAAACCCCTCCCCCAAAATATTATTGATTTCTGATTTTATTATTTTTGCTATTTTTGTTTCCTTTCTTCCCTCTCCTTTAATGTTGTACTCATTTTGCCCTGTATAGCTGAGGCCAAAATCTTGCTTATGTTTTTCTGACTCCGAGTCTTATATTCTATCCACTGCTCCACTTAGTTGCTCAGGATCACACAAGAAATAGAAGAAACTATTATTACAAAGAAAAAAAGTATGTGATACTATACAAAGCAAAAGATAAAGATTTAAAAATAAGAAAACTGAATCCTATATGGGTGAGAGACATTGGGAAACACTTTTAGTAAAGTAGAGGACATTGAAGAATTTATGATGAAAAAGTGTAAATTGAATAAAAACTCTGAATTGCAAACATATTTTAATAGTTTAATAGAATTAATTGTCACTTAAGCATAAGCATTAGAATATTTGGAAGCAGTTAAGATGAGGAAGTATTTATGTTCTCAGTTGAGAGAATGAGGAAGAAACTAATATTTTTTAAAACCTTCATGTCTTCAAAAAACAAGATAATCTATCTATCTATTTATCTGTTTATTTGGATATTTTAATACTCCTAGAAGAGGAAAGAAAAAAGAGAGAAAAGAAAATAAGATGAAATATTAAAGAAATGGATATAAATTACTATATCACATAGTTGAAGTATTTGAGTAGAATAATTCACAAAAAAGTAAAGGGAATAAGCATCATTTAAACTCACACTTAATCAAAACTAGACAAAGCAGGGGTAAACATACATATCCACATATATGTGTGCCCATGTATACATGAGGAGGTTTAGTTTGCTAAAATTTTAAACTCAAGAATACTTGCTATAGAAGTAAATAAAGAAAAAAAAATGAGCACAAGAGGAAATAAAATGATACTTTTACAAATTATATGATGTTCTTAGAGATACCTATCAGTTAAAGTAATATTAATGGAAACAATTATTGACTTCAATAAATTGACAGGACATAAAATAAACATACATATCAACTGTATTTTTGTATACTATTAGCAAAACTCATCAATAAGAGATAGAAAGATTAATTCCTTTCCAAATAATTTCAGAATGCTTAAAATTTGGGGAAGTATATCTATAAGATGCACATAGGAATTACATAATTACAACTGTAAAATACAGAAGTGACAAATCTAAATAATGGAAATTATATTAATTATTCATATATGAACTATTTCATGCCATCCCAAACTAACCAAGTTTTATTTTACTAATTTAAAGGAAAAATATAAAGTCAATAGAAATAAGGAAGGTAAGGTATAAAAAAAGAGATCCATCTGCATCTGTAATATATATGTATATATAAGTATATATACATATATATTACATGTGTGTATATATATGTATATATATAATATATATATACATATATATATATATATATTACACATGCTTAACATATAGTGGATTACTTGCTGTCTAGAGGAGGAGGTAGGAGGAAGGGGGGGAAAAATTTGAAACACAAGGTTTTGCAAGAGTGAATGTTGAAGTTACCTTTGCATATCTTTTGAAAATGAAAAGCTATTAAACAAAATAAATTTAACCCCCCAAAAACTATACTACAAAGCATTAATCATCAAAAGTACTTAATTATGCTTTAAAAAAAGACAATCAGTCTATAGTAAGTTTGTTTTGCTTCACTTTCCAAGAATAAAGCCTGATGCATATTTTCTTCATGACTCTATTTGTGTATTTGTATCCTATAGTTATTGGCAAAAGCCCCTCCAAATTCTGGGTTCTCAGTTCTAGCTGTGATTAGCACCCTGGTGCTTCACATAATTAGATAACCACTGCAAATCAATTTTTAATTTTTTAAGAAGAAATGTCTACTTAAAAATAGCACAATAACATACATTTCCCCCCAAATCCCTGGAGACACTGTTCATTAAAGTCCTATCAAGATTATTTATGATCATATCTGGGGTTTTCTTTCTTAGCAAAGATACTGGAGTGGTTTGCTATTTCTTTCTCTAACTTATTTTACAGATAATTTTAAAGATGTGGCAAACAGGGTTAAGCGACTAGCCCAATTTTACATAATTAGTCAGAATCTGATGCCAGATTTGAATTCAGAAAGATGGTTCCTGAATCTAGACCCAGCATCCTATCACCTAAGCCATATAGCTTCCTGTGAAGGCTTTTATTTTAATCTCTGATAAGAAAAAGTTCATTCTTGGGAAACTTTTCATATACCATTGATACCAACATATTCATATCCAGATATAATATGATTATTTTATTAATCTTCATTTTATCTAAACACTGGGTTGGATTTCTAAAATAATTCTAAAAGGTTGTTCCATTCTCCTTGGGAAAACAATGAGATTGCTATGAAATCTGCTATAAAATTAGATAACTGAATCCGGACCTTTTGAAACTCAGAAAGTAAGAATCTGCAGACAAATATCATTTTCATAAAATAGAAAAAACAAATGATGAGAAAAAAATATCAAGGCTTCTTTTCATGGGTTCACATGTCACAGAAGGGAAGAAGGCTAATTGTAGAAAAAAAGTTGTAGAAAAAAAAAGACTTCTATAGTCTTGCTATACTGTCTTGCTATCAGAAAATGAACCAAGACAAGAGAGAACATCCAAAGGGTAGGGCTAAAACTGATTAAAGTCTTTTAAATGTGTCCTTAGGTTATTTTCTGTAGCCACTCAAAAAAAAATCCTTCTTAACACATGATCATTTGATGAAGAATCAGTTCCAGAATGTCCACATATGCTCCAAGATCACAAAATCTCTAGTTTTTCCAAGTCAAGTATTCTGAATTACTCAACATAAATGCTAATTAGCATTTAACCCCCCAAACATATATCCTCAGTATAAGGAGAACAGATAAAGATCATGAGATATAAGAAGAAAATGAAAAAAAATGTTCAAAACACGAAGAGATATAACTACTACTGAAGGAACTCATTATTTAATAAAAAACTGTTGTGAAAAGTGGAAATCAATCTTGAAGAAATTAGGTTTAGATGCAGACTCATATTATAGATTATAATATATTTCAAATGGATAAATAACCAGAACATAAAATGTCACAACAAAACCCAGTTAGAAGAATAATGAAGGAGAAATTTTAAGCAGTTCAGTGGATTTACTGCAGGACCTGAAATGAGAAAGATTTGAGTTCAAATTCAGACTCAAATACTTACTATCTGCATGACCCCAGGTTAAGGTTTTCTCTCAGTTTTCTGAACTATAAAATGGGAATAACAATAGCACTGATCTCAAAGGTTGTTGTGAACAAAAAAGGTAAAACAAAGGTTGTAAAAATAATTGTAATATGTAAAATGGCTAAGTTCTTGATTAAACAAAGAATAAACCAATATCACAGGATATTAAATGAACTGAATGCATAAAGTTTATTTTTTTCTCAATAGTATTTTTTTTCCAGATGCATGTAAATATAGTTTTCAACATTCATTTTTGTAAGATTTTTTTCATTCAAATGGATAAATAACCAGAACATAAAATGTCACAACAAAACCCAGTTAGAAGAATAATGAAGGAGAAATCTTAAGCAGTTCAGTGGATTTACTGCAGGACCTGAAATGAGAAAGATTTGAGTTCAAATTCAGACTCAAATACTTACTATCTGCATGACCCCAGGTTAAGGTTTTCTCTCAGTTTTCTGAACTATAAAATGGGAATAACAATAGCACTGATCTCAAAGGTTGTTGTGAACAAAAAAGGTAAAACAAAGGTTGTAAAAATAATTGTAATATGTAAAATGGCTAAGTTCTTGATTAAACAAAGAATAAACCAATATCACAGGATATTAAATGAACTGAATGCATAAAGTTTATTTTTTTCTCAATAGTATTTTTTTTCCAGATGCATGTAAATATAGTTTTCAACATTCATTTTTGTAAGATTTTTTTCATTCAAATGGATAAATAACCAGAACATAAAATGTCACAACAAAACCCAGTTAGAAGAATAATGAAGGAGAAATCTTAAGCAGTTCAGTGGATTTACTGCAGGACCTGAAATGAGAAAGATTTGAGTTCAAATTCAGACTCAAATACTTACTATCTGCATGACCCAAGGTTAAGGTTTTCTCTCAGTTTTCTGAACTTTAAAATGGGGAAAACAATACCACTGATCTCAAAGGTTGTTGTGAACAAAAAAGGTGAAACAAAGGTTGTAAAAATAATTGTAACATGTAAAATGGCTAAGTTCTTTGCATTTCTTATTTTTCTCCCTCTCTCTCTTATTTCCTCCCTTCCCTAGCAATGTAATATAGATTACATATTTTTAAAAAAATTCCATATTTATCATATTGTAAAAGAAAAATCAGACCAAAAAAAAAAAAAAGAGAGACATGAGAAAGTAAAAGCAAACATACTATTTTTTGATCCACAATCAGTATTCAAAAATTCTCTTTCTGAATGTAGACGACATTTTCCATTCCAAATCTATTGGAATTGTCTTGGATCACTGCATTGCAGAGAAGAGTTAAATCTATAATAGTTGAATATCACATAATCTTGCTATTGCTGTTCATCTGGTTCTGCTCACTTCACTCAACATTAATTCATGTAAATCTTTCCAGGCTTTTGTGAAATCAGCCTGCTTATATTTTCTAATAGAACAATAATATTGCATTACATTCATATACCATAACTTATTCAGCCTTTCCCCAATTGATGGGCAGCCACTCAATTTTCAATTAATTGCCACTATAATGAGCACTATTGCATAAAGTTTAAAAGTTTTTGCACAAACAAAATAAATGCAGCTAATATTTAACTAACAAAAAAGAGTCACATATAGAGAAGAAATTCAAATGTATATATAATGAACCAGTAATAAATATATAAGTGGCCAAAGAATATGAAGTTTTCTTTTTAAAAAATATAGCTTCTTGTTTCAAAATACATTCAAAGATAGTTTTCAACATTAATCCTTACAAAACCTTGTGTTCCAAATTTTTCTTCCATTCTTCCCTCATCCCCCTCCCCTAGATAGCAAGTAATCTATGATAAATATACGCAATTCTTCTATATATATTTCCACATTTATCATGATGCACAAGAAAAAATCAGATCAAAAAAGAAAAAAAAAGAGAAATAAAAAAGCAAGCAAACAACAACAACAAAAAGTGAAAATACTATTCTGTGATCCACATTCAGTCCCTACTATCCTCTTTCTGGATGCAGATGGCTCTGTATATCACAAGATTATTGGAATTGGCTTGTATCACCTCATTGTTGGAAAGAACCATATTTTCAGAGTTGATCATCACATAGTCTTATTGTTGCTCTGTACAAATATCAATAGTTTCAAAAAAAAGAAAAATGAAAACTATCAACAATTTGAAAAATGCTCCAAATCAGTACTTATAAGAGATATACAAATTAAAATAACTTAGGCAGTCACCTCACAGTCCTTAGACTGATGATGAGGAAGGAAGAAAGAAAGGAAAGAAAGGAGAAAAAAGAAAGAAAGAAAGTGAGAGAAAAAAAGAAAGAGAGAAAGAAATAAAATGACAATTGCTGGAGAACATATGGGATGACAAGAACACTAATGATTTTTGGTAAACCTATGAATTTTACTAGCCATTCTGGGGAGATATTTGGAACTATATCCCAAATGTCAACAAATTGTGCATTCTCTTTCCCTTAGTAATATCACAACAAAATACAGAAGCTGACACCAATTAGAACAATAGTTAAGTTTTTAGTATATTGGAAATCAGAAAACCCTAGAAATTGGGACTTGATTTGTTATTCTATTAATTGTCTAGACTTAAGAAAGTGTTGGACAAAATGTTAATAATGCAGATTAAATTTAAGAGTTTGTCATATGTATATTTTCCTCCCTGAAATTTTGTTGTTAAACATTTGTCAGCATACTCTGGGACTAGATCCATATAAACAAAATTCTTCATAGTAGCACCTCTTGTTGTAGTAAAATTTTTGAAACTGAAAAGTTGTTCATTTGTTGAAATTAGTATATAATTAAAAGGACAAATTGCGTGTAATGAGATTCATGCTTTAACATTTTATTCACTTTTTGTTCTTTGCATATTAAATTTTATTTTTTTTCTTTTTGATATTTTTCAAGTTCAGAATTTAAAATAAAAAAAATGCATGAAAGATTCTTTAAGTTAATTGGGAGAATGGAATTGAGGTACTTTCTAAAGTTGCATCAAACTCTCAGATTCTATAGATATAGGGTAAAATTCCTTTGTTCTCCAGCCTAGAAAAGGACACTTCCCAACAATTCCCATAGGAATTTTAAAAAAATAAGACGTAATGCCATAAACATGGACAAGGGCCAGATGGTGCAAGGTAGGACAGGATAACATAATCACAAACTTTATACTCATAGTAACAAATTTACATATACATCTATATTTATGCATATATATATATATATATATATGTGTGTGTGTGTGTGTGTGTGTGTATATACAGATAGGAAAGACACATATAGAGAGATCGAGACAGAGAGAGATAGAGAAAGAGAGAGAGACAGTGTTCTGTGTCCTTTGCTAAAGATGTGATTTGTATTATATCCTCTAACTTTGTACACCTCAAATTTTGATACTGTATCCTTATGTTGGAAAAAGAAAATAGGGATTTATCCACATACAAATAATCCTATAATCCTATATCCTAATAATCTAAATATCCTGTTGCAGTCTCTCTTCCAAGCTCTTATCATGCTTCACAAGCTCTCTAATGGAAATTTTGTAGTGAATATAATATAATATAATATAGACACCCAATTCAACACATCCTAAATAGAACTCATTGTCTTTTACCACAAATATACCTTCTCTTCCAGCCTTCCTTATTTATATCTATGGCATCATCATTTTTCTAGTCAAACAGTTTAACATCTGGTATCATCCTGAACTTCTAAATAGCCTTCCAATCCATTGCCAAGTTTTAATTTTTATTTTTACTTCTACGCATCTCTTAAAACCATACTCTTTTCTCTATGAAGATAAGTACTGCCCTAGTTCATGCCCTATTCTTTACCTCTCATCTGGACTAATACATTGTTTTTTAGGAATATCTGACTCTTTCTGACTCTATTGGTGTTTTCTTGGCAAAGAAATTGGAGTGGTAGTGGAATAGATTCATTTTACAGATAAGGAAACTGAGACAAGCAGTATTGAGTGACTTGCCCAGAGTCACATAGCTAATATCTGAGGTTAGATTTGAACTCAGGCAGATGAGTAGCTGCCCCAGTACTACTGTATCATTCAAACAGATCTGCTTAAAAAAAAAACTCTCCTTTCTCCAATCTCTCTTCCATATATGTGTCAAAGTTATTTTCCTAAAATGCAAGTTTGATCATGCAATTCTTTTACTAAATAAACTCCAGAGGATCCTTCTTACATCTGGGATAGAATGCAAACTTGTATGACATTTGAAATCCTTTTACAAGCTGGCCTCAATCTCTTATTAAACAATACTTTTAAAACATTCTGCATTTCTGAAAGAACAAGTATTGCTACTTCTTCCCAAACACTTAATGAAATGTGTTCATGTTAGAAGGAATTAATTTTGGGGAAGTGAGGAGGTGGACAGTCAGAAAAGCTAATCCATAATTTAGGTCAAGGACAAAAATCCTTAGTATCTTGATCATATACCCACAGGCAAGGTCAGAACTCAAATCCTTCAATGGAAGAAAATTATTTTTCCAATTACAAATCTTTTTTTTTTCTTTATACTTAGCTAGAGGCTACCTTTTATGGCATTATGATGCATCCCCAAAGCACACAATACAGTATTAGAAAATACCACAAAATATCCTGATGAATGCCATCTGGAAATCCAAGGAGTCTATTCAAAGGTATTTGCAGTCATTTCAGTTGAAAGTCCTTCTGTTTGCTCAGTGGTTTGGGGGATCTATCTGTTCAGGAAATAAGCACAGAGAAAACATCCTCTCTGGGAAAATTTCACTCAAAAACAATTCACTCAGACTTCTGTTACACCCCACTCTTTGGTTCCCTCATAAGTATTTGAACAGACCATGCTATTTTGTTTTCTGAGTTTGTTGTTGTTGTGTATGTGTGTGTATGTGTTTTGCACTTACTTAATAGTATTCTTTTTTCAATTACATATAAAATTATTTTTCTAAGAGTGTGAGTTCCACATTTTTCTTCTTCCTTCTTTTCCTTCCCTCTCTCCTAGACAGCAAGGAATCTGATATAGGTTGTGCATGAACAGTTTTGTTAAGTATATTGTATATTAGTCATATTGTGAAAGAAGAACCAGAACAAAAGGAAAAAAAAATTAGGAAAAAAATAAAAACAGTGTGCTTCAATCTTCATTCAGAATCATTGTCTTGGATCATTGTATTGCTAAATTTATTATAGTTGATCATCACATAATTTTGCTGTTACTATGCACAATGTTCTTCTGCTTCTACTCACCTCACTCCACATCATTCCATGTTAATAAGTCATTCCAGTTTTAAAATTTTTTTCTGAAATCTCATAATTTCTTACAAAACAATAATATTCAATTGCATTCATATACAAAAACTTACCTGCCACTGCTCAATTGAAGGATATCTCCATGATTTCCAATTCTTTTCCACTACATAAAAAGCTACTAAAAATATTTTTGTACATTTTTGTGGGTGTTTTTCCCTTTTTATGATCTCTTTGGGATGCAGACCTAGCAGTGGTATCACTGGATCAAAGGACATGCAGTTTGATAGTCCTTTAGGTAGAATTCCAAATTGTTCTCTAGAATGGGTGGATTGATTCACAACTCCACCAGTGCATTGGTGTTCCAATTTTTTCACATCTTCTCAAATACCTATCATTTTCCTTTTCCGTCATATTATTTCATGTAATAGGTTTCAGGTGGTACGTCAGAGCTGTTTTAATTTGTATTTGTCCGATCAATAATGATTTAGAGAATTTTCATATAAATACAGATATTTGAATTTCTTCACTTAAAAATTACCTGTTCAAGTCTTCTGACCATTTGTCAATTAGGAAATGACTTGCATTTTTATAAATTTGATTCGGTTCTCTATATACTTTAGAAATAAGGCCTTTATAAAAAATACTGATTGTAAAAATTGTTTCTCAGCTTTCCTCTTTACTTCTAATTTTGGCTGCATTGGCTTTGTTTGTGGAAAACCTTTAAAATTTTATTATCCATTGTGCATTTCATAATATTCCCTGTCCTTTGTTTGGTCATATAGTTTTTCCTTCTCCATAGATCTGACAGATATACCATTCATTGCTCTCCTAATTTGTTTATGGCATTACCCTTTATGTCTAAATCTTGTAATCATTTTGACCTTATCTTGACTCACACATCAGTGTGAGATGTTGGTCTGTGCCTAATTTCTGCCATACTATTTTCTATTTTTCTCAGCTTCTTTTGTCAAATAGTGAGCTTTTATTCCAGAAGCTAGAGTTTTTGGATTTATCAAGTAGTAGATTAATTACTATAGTCATTTACTACCATGTCTTGTGTACCTAACCTATTCTATTTCTTAGTCAGTACTAAATAGTTTTAATGATTATAATTTTATGATATAGTTTTATATCTGGTCTGACTGGGCCACCCTCCTTTGCATTTTTTCATTAATTCCTTCAATATTTTTGATGTTTTGTTCTTATAGATGAATTTTATTATTTTTTTCTAGGTATATATATTTTGTAGTTTGATTAGGTGGGATTACTTTAGGTGGAATTGTATTATTTTTATTATATTTTTATTTTTATTATATTTTTATTATATTATTTTTTTTATATTATCTCAGCCTACACATTGCTATTTTTCCAATTGTTTAGATTTGACTTTACTTGTGTTAAAAGTATTTTATAATTATATTCATATAATTCCTGGTTTTGTGTTGGCAGATAGATTCCAAAATATTTTCTTTAGTTTACAATTATTTTTAATGGAATTTCTCTTTCTATCTCTTGCTGTTGGACTTTGTTAGTAATATAGAGAAATGTTGATGATTTATGTGGTTTTATTTTATATCCTGCAAATTTGTTAAAGTTGTTAAATGTTTCAAGTAATATTTTATTTGATTCTCTAGGATTCTCTAGGGAGTGTTGTTTCATCATTACCTAGTCGAATTCCTTCAATTTCTATTTCTTCTCTAATTGCTAAAGTGGACATTTTTAGTATTATATTGAATAATATTGACGATAATAGGTATCCTTATTGTATCCTGTTCTGAGTGGGAATGCTTCTAGTTAATCCCCATTACATATAATGCTTGTTGATGGTTTTACATAGATACTGCTTATCATTTTAAGGAAAACCATGTATTCTTATACTTTCTAGGATTCTTTAATAGACAGGGGTGCTGTATTTTGTCAAAAGCTTTTTCTTATATAATATGATTTTGTTAGTTTTGTTATTGATATGGTCAATTATGCTGATAGGTTTTTTTTAATATTAAACCAGACCTGCATTCCTGGTATAAATTTTCCCTCATCATAGTGTATGATTCTTGTGATAACTTGTTGAAATCTCTTTGCAAAGATTTTATTTAAAACTTTTGAATAAATAATCATTAGGGAATTATGTCTATAATTTTATTTCTCTGTTTTGGCCTTTCCTGGTTTAGATATCAGCAGCATATTTGTGTCATAAAAGGAATTTGGTAGAACCTCTTCTTACCTATTTTCCCAAATAAATTACATAGTGTTGAAATTAATTGTTTTTTAAATGCTTGATGGAATATACTTGTAAATTCATCTGGCCCTGGAGATGTTTGGTTAGGGAATTTATTAATTGACAAATACTCTGAGTTTGTGTTTTGATCTTTCCTGTTGCCATAGTAGTTTTTTTATAGTCAATGTTCTTTTTGTTTTTTGTTTTTGTATTTGCTTATGTTTTAAAGTTGAGCTCTACTCCTGGGGCACTGTTTCAAGCTTCTTATGCTATAGGATGGAAACCTGGTCACTGGTTTTCTTTACCAGGCCTTCAGGTATTGTGGCTTGACCATTTATCTGGGATGGCGTGGTCTAGTCAGGCTTATTGTGCCAGAACTTTGGGCCTGGAAATTTGCCATTAGCCTACTGAGTCAGGATCTAGAAGCTGTGATCATTGATCTGTTCTGTGGATAAGAGTCTTCTGCTAACTTTCTGGACACTATCTCTTCTGGGCTTTGCTTACAACCCTTTTACCCAGGCAAAAGTTACTCTAAAGTTACCTTAAGCTGGAAAATTGTTTCATTCCATCTTTTGAGAGGTTCTGATATTCCAGAATCTATTTGGGGCTTGATTTAATGTCATTTATGAGGGAAATTGGGGAAAACTTAGGAAATTTGCTTTTTTCTCTCCATCATCTTGGTTTCACCTTCCTATGTTTTTTTTAAAGGCAAGTCCACTGCTCAGATAGACCTGCAGATGGTCATATTAAAGATATTTGAGATTTATCAAAGGCACATTGTACATACAAAAAGAAAATTTGGTAACTAATTTTTACCAAAAATATCCTGGATCCACACATATCACATTGGAGATGCTCTGTGCAATTCAAATTTGATATCACATTTTCCAAGTTCAATTTGGAATGATTAGTTCATTTACTAAAACTCCATCAAGGTCCAGAGCAATTATAAGTTTCTACATAAAACCTTTCTAAAAGATTTTGGCCCCAGTAATTGGTTTACTTAATTTCCAAAGCACTTATAATTTGTACCATGAATTTTGATGTTAATCATATCTGATCTTACATTCTGCTTCATTTAAGTGTACTTTTTTCTGAATAAAGTAATAAGTTAACTGATGCCAAGGATCAGATCACTTAATCTGGGTCACTTATGATAGCTGCTTATGCCAGAGTTTTGGGAAAGTTCTAGGAATAAAAATACAGGTTTTAATATGATTTTTCAAAAAAAAAATATCCACTGTCAGATCACATATCCTGGGTTTGTTGCTGTTGTTCAAAAACATTATCACCATTATTCTGTCTTTTAGTACAATAAATATTAGTATTATGGAGATATCCAATATCCAATTACTGAAATAAATTGAATTGAATTGAATTATAAAATTTTAGTGTTTCATTGAAGAGATTTTGGTAATTATCTAATTATTTTTTAAAAATTTATTTATTTTTAATGAACATTAATACACATTGCTTTATTAATCATGTTGGGAGAGAAAAATCACAGCAAAAGGGAAAAACCATGGGAGAGGAAAAAAAAAACACAGAAAAAAGAAGTGAATGTAGCATGTGTTGCTTTAAATTCAATCTCCATAGTTATTTTTCTGGATGCAGATGACATTTTCTGTCCAAAGTCTATTGGGATTGCTTTGGATCACTGAACCACTGAGAAGAAGCAAGTCTTTCATAGATGATCATTGCATATTTTTGCATTTCTGGTTTGGCTTGTTTCTGTCACCAACAGTTCATGTAAATCTTTCCAGACCTTTCTAAAATCAACTCGTTCATCATTTTTTATAGAACAATTATATTCCATAATCTTCATATACCACAATTTATTCATCCATTACCCAATGGATGAATGTTTACTAATTTTCTAATTTCTTGGTTGTCTAAATGGTTATTTAATTCAATTCTATAATTATCTTCCTTTTTAAAGTGACTCTACATTAAAGGCAAATAATTGAAATCTGACAACTAGATAGATAGAGTAACAAGCCAGGAGTACAGGAAACCTGAGTTCAAGTCTGCCCTCCTTACTTACTACCTGTGTTATCAAGAGCATCACTTAATTTGCCTTAGTTTCTTCATCATAGAATGAGGTGGAGAAAGACATGGCAAATCATTTCAATATTCTTGCCAAGAAAATACCAAATAGGATCTCAAAGGTTTGGACGTGAATGAACAACAAATTGAATTCTCAAGGACCTTAAGGTAAATGAATAAATGAATGAAGGCATTACTAGTAGGTGATTAATGTATGCTACGTGTCGATAGACACTAAAAATATGACCTTAAGCATATTTGATATTTCCCAAAAGTAGTTAACTAAGAAGAAAAAGGGGATCCTTTAGTTAAAAAAGTTCAGGATCATAATAAGCGTCTTCAGATATTTAAAGAAAAAAGTGAAAGTCAGAAAGAATTAAATTAGAAAGATTTAGTTGTTGTTGTTCATCCTTTGTTTTCTTAGAGGAGCAAAGACTTCAGAAGGATGAGGTCCTGACTAAGCTTGATTTAGAGTTAAAGTGCTGAAGTTGTAGACTAAAACATGACACCTCAGATGATTACAATCACTGTGATCTAGGCAAGACACTTTAGCTGAATGTTCCTCAGTTTCTTCATCTGTAAAATTAGGTTGGATTTAATGGCCTGTGGGGTTCCTTCAAACGAGAGATTTATGATTCTTGATTTCTATGATGCTATAACTATGAGAAGCGTTACAATGTGGAATGGGATCCTTGTGAGTAAGTGGACTCTCATCTCCTTGTCCCTTCCCCTTTCCTACACATAGTGGAGGTCTTCAGGCTAAGGTAAGACTTGTCAGGGAAACTGTGGAAACGATTCTTCTTTAGGGATGAGTCTGACCACAGGAATTAAGAATGAACTCAGATTCTGAAATTATATAATTCCATGATTCAGGAAAGGAACGCATTGCCATAAATCTTGTGCTTGGCTCAGACTGGAAAAAAAATCATTAGAGAAGCTCTTAATTCATATTTGTTGATTTAATTCAGAATATTTTCATTCCTTTTTGCTCTTATGTCCTTTCTTCCATAATATTCACACTTCTTAAGCTGATTTGTTTTATAGGTATCAAATGTTTTGATGATTTCATTTCTTAAGTGAGTGCCCTATCCCAAGAAACTATATAATAGAAATATCAGTTTTAGTTGAGAGTCAACAGAACTATGTTTTAATCTGGCTCTGTCATGGACTATTTCCTGGGCATACTACTTGGTCCGTGCTTTCTCATTTATAGAATAAAAGACAAATTCTAAAATTTTGTCAGGGCAATAAACAAAGGTAAGACACTTTTGTATTCTAGTAATGGTCTTAAATTGGGTGTTAATGCCAGTAATAACAATAAACACTTTTTTTCCCCCTGAGGCTGGGGTTAAGTAACTTGCCCAGGGTCACACAGCTAGGAAGTGTCTGAGACCAAATTTGAACTCGGGTCCTCCTGAATTCAAAGCTGGTGCTCTATCCACTGCGCCACCTAGCTGCCCCAACAATAAACATTAATTAAGCAAAATTTATGTGCAGGATGGCAGTGAGAATTGGGGAAAGGCAAATTTGCCCCTGCCCTGAGGGAACTCACGTTCTAATGGGGGTCAGAATTTCTGTTTAATTTCATCTTAACTCATCAAACATTTATTAGACACCTACTATATGCAAGAGAGACAATGTGTTGTAGTGGATAGAGAAGTTCTCTATCTAATCGTAGTCAGTTTAAGTAAATAGGTATTTATTAAGTAAATTCCATTTGTCAGGCCTTGTACTAAGATCTAGGATTAAAAGAAAGATGAAACAATCTCATCTTCAGAGAATTCATATTCTAAATGGAGAACTAGGTTTATTTTACATTGGAATTACTCATTGAGAGAAGAGACAAAATTTATTCTTTTTTTTTTAATTTTAATTTTTTTTTAAAGAGTAGGAGAGGTTTGGGTTTTGTTGTGTCTGAACTTAGGAAGATGGATTTTATGACATTTGAGAAACCCTCCCAGCCCTGTGGCAGGTCAGGAATCATTTTAAGTTAGAAAATGGGGACAAAGAAAGGACTTTGCTGTAGGCTGAGCTTGTCCAGATTGAAGCAAGAGGAGGCAATGTTCTGAACAAACTCTTCTCTGGCTGAAGGCCCAGACTTTTACCTGCCAATTTTTTTTTAAAATAATACATCCAATGTCTGAGAGGAGGATCTTTATTAAGAAAAAGTTTTCATTTTAAGTTGGAATGGATTTTCATCCCTTTATTCAAATTGATTCCATTTTTATTTATGCTTTCTCAAATAAATCTGACTAAACAGTTTTAAGTTATCTTGGCTTCAGTGATATGCTTTGATTTCTCTTTCAGCTATTTGCAAAAAAGCACAAATTCATTTGAGGTTATATATCGCTCTGGTGGACGAGGTCTGATTTCCCTTCCTCCTTTTCCTCTGCCTCCTCCTTCTTTTTTGCAATCTGTAAAGCATTAAGAGGCTAGTGAGGGTTGAGTGGACAGAATGTTGATGGGTGCCTAATTCACAACAATTTCTTTTAAACACATTTTCTTTTGTCCTTCAGACAATTTAGACCCTAAACTTAACATGAAGTCATGGAGATATACCCAACTGTTATTTTTAACATTCTGTGGTGTTAACAATCTGGATGATTCCAGTAAAAAGCAGAAATGAATACATTTTTGTGGGATAAAGCAAAAAAAAAATAAGCCAGGACTGCCTTCTAAATCTTGGAAACACAGTTTTTCTTTCTTTTTTGAGGATGTACTTTAAAAAGATTGTAGATCCAGGGTTAAATGCAAATGAGAGAGAGAGAGAGAGAGAGAGAGAGAGAGAGAGAGAGAGAGAGAGAGAGAGAGAGAAAGAAAGAGAGAGAATTATTATTTCTTCCCTTTTATACTTTTAACAGATCTAACAGGTGTGAAATTATATATCAAGGTTGTTTAATTACGTGTTGGAGGAGATGTGGAAAAATTAGGATGCTAAAAAATTGTTGATAAAACTGTGAACTGATCTGACTATTTTGTGGAAGAGTCTGCAATTATATCCAAAGGGTTATAAAAGCATAAAACTACAAAACTACACAGTAGATCGGTTTCCCAAGATGATCAGGGAAAACAGAAAAGAATCAATATGTTCTAGAATACTTGTAACAACTTTCTTTGTGTTGGCATAGAATGGGGAATTGGGGGGATGCCTAGTAAATGGGGAATGACTAAACAAGTTGTGGTATATGATTATGATGGAATACTACTGTGCTAATTATGAATACTAAGCTATGCTGAATATTGCAAATATTCATATCAACTACAAAGCACTTGTGAAGGAAGATGCTCTTCACCTTCGAAGAAAGAAATAATAAATAAAAGGGTGCATAGTGTAGATGGATATGCACACACACAGAAAGAGAGAGAGAAAGAAATAGATGTATATTTATCTCTCTCTCTCTTTCTCTCTCTCTTTCTGCGTGTGTATATATATATATATATATATATATATATATATATATATATATATATATATATATATATATATATATATATATGTATCTGTGTCAAATAGTGGCCTTCTCTAGTGTGAGGAGGGAAAGGAAGGAAGGATACAGAAAAGTAAAATGCAACAAAAAATTAAAATAACTTGGAAAAAAAGAGAGACGCAACTTCCAGCCATTAGTTATAAAATATTTTTAAAGGTATAAATCACAATGATAAAGTAGAACCTGGAGGATCCATGGTCCAGGGTACCAGTATACACATAGAGTTAGTATGCAGAAGGACTCAGAGATGGAGAAGGGTTAGTCATCTCTGGGTTACCTTTATCAAATATTGATCAGATTATAAACCATATACCATAATTTGAAGTGGAGGTAGCATGGTATTGCAGATGAAAATGTGGGAGTTAGGAAGAATGAGAATCAATGCTACTTGGACTCAAGGAATAGTTATTCTTTTTTCTTTTTTTTTTTTTTTTTTCCTGAGGCATTTGGGGTTAAGTGACTTGCCCAGGGTCACACAGCTAGGACGTGTTAAGTGTCTGAGACTAGATTTGAACTCAGGTCCTCCTGAATTCAAGGCTGGTACTATATCCACTGTGCCACCTAGCTGCCCCAGGAGTGCTGATACCAGTCAACAGAAAACAGTAAATCTGACCTCTGTTTACTATTTTAAATACATTTATAGCTTTCATCAAAGAAGGAATACATTTTTTTCCTACATCTTTTCTCTCCTCCTTTCCTCTTTTAATCCCATTCCTCTCTCCTCTCCCTCCTTCTTTCTCCCTCTCCCTACCTCCCTACATCCCATCCTCCCAGTCTCTCCTTCCCCTCTCTCTCTTTCCTCTCTCTATATATCTGACTTGTCTTGTCTGTCTCTATGAAACTTTCCATACTTACATACATGCATATTGTCTCTAAAACAATGAAATCTTGAGACTAGGGAATTTCATTTTTTGTTGTTCTATTCCCTGAGTCTATCATATAGCAAATACTTTAACAATTTCTTGCTGACTGATTGTTAAGTTATATGAGTAAGTTTCAAATGAGGTAGGAGAAAGTAGGATAGCAAACATTCCACTTATTAATATGTTTAAAATTAAGAACTTATCATAAATTTTAGGGGACTCTGAAGTACCTCATTCTTTTTACTAGATTTGACTACAGTGGCCTGCATTTTAATAAAATTATTTTAAAGACTATGCAACAAATGCTATTCACCTACCACCACTTCCACCCCAAAGCATTTCAATTTACATATCATGTGTTTCTATGTTAGCTTCAGGATAGTCACACAGAAAAAGAGCAGAACATTTTTGTACCTCCATTTTCCCTATTTATCTCAAAACTATCATCAGAGACCTCTAAACTTGAAATATATGTGAGTAGCATATTTAACATCATGCTTTAAATAAATTTCTTTATGAAAATGGCATCTTTACTAGCATATATCCTCCTTCACCTTATTGTACATAATTTTCAATTGACAAAGGATAATATAATTTTTTTTAAAAATGGTACAAAAAGAACGGAAAACACATTCACAAGTAGTTGTGATCAGTTCTTTCCTTACAGAGGAAAACTATTTAATATCAGAAAATTTTCTCTTTTGTTGGGAGGAGAGAACATCAAATCAAATACTCCCAGCCATGACCAGAACCTATTAAAACCGAATGTCAAAGAAACCACTGAAGGGATTCCATATTGTTAATGTGGTAAGTGGGAACAGAATTGAAATAACTGGTTTGAAAAATGATGCTTTAAAATTGTCCAGAGAAGATTAAGTAAAAGCAGGGACTTGTCAGACCTTTTCTCCATACCTCCCAAATAATTTTAAATAATGACTTTAACAAATTTTAGAATGTAAGAACCACAAAGAGATAGAGTGGAAGATTTTTTTTTTCAGCCCAAGACAATTTAGAAAGTCAGCAGGAGAGTCTGTGCATCAAAGTGAGAATGCACAAGCTGTTCCAGCACAGAACAGGACACTGCAAACTAGTAGCGAGCCTTGGGGCTACTCAGTCAGTGGCAGCAGTGGTGCTTTCCGGACCTCTCAGACAACAAAGACATCTTAAAAGTCACCAAGAAAAGTATATCATTCCAGGGTGAAAGTGGAACATGGCTCAGCACAGTCCCAGGCCTAGCAAACCAGTAGCAGATCTTGGAAGTCGCTGAATCAGCAGAGGTAGCAGTTATTTCTAAAATTCTCAGCCTACAGAGAGTGGGTAGGTCTCTAAATATTAAATTTAATATTAAAATATAAAAATGAACTTGTTCAGAGAGTCATTTCATCCTAAAGCATTTTAAATACATTTATAGCTTTCATCAAAGAAGGAATACATTTTTTCCTACGTCTTTCCTCTCCTCCTTTCCTCTTTTAATCCCATCCCTCTCTCCTCTCCCTCCTTCTTTCTCCCTCTCCCTACCTCCCTGAGTTAGGGTTCAAGATTCCAGTGAGAGGAGGAGCTGACTGAAAGGGTGACTGCTGGAATGAAAAGCATGAAGATGGCTGGGAAAAACAGCTCATCTGAAAACAACCAAGAGGTTTTAATGAATCCATAGGAATCAAATATATGGTATGGTAGCTGGCACATGAGCAATAACCTAACATTACATTATCCCCTCATAGCTTTTCCTTAAAAATTATTGAAACCATTCTTTAGAAATGGTGGACTGGGCCAAACCAAACTTTAGGCTGCTGAGATCCCTTCCTACTTATACCTGAGTACAAAGCAGTCAGGAGGGGCTCTGCAACTATTTGATATGTGATTGACAATTTAGGCAAGTTGAATAAACTCAAGGTGTTCTCATTGCCTATCCTTGCTGAATAGTTGCCTCCTGCTATAGTTAAGAAAATTTTCATTTATATATTGCTGAATGCCTTTGAGTGCCTTAATTTTTTTTGTTTGTTTTTTTCAGTATCAAAATTTAACTACTGTCCTTAAGTAGGCTTAATCCTGGAAAAAGTAGCCCAAAAAGTTAGTGTTTCTCTGACCAATCTTTTTTTTTTTGGATTTTATGTATTTATTTTAATTTTATTTATAATTTTTTTCACAGTATATATGCATGAGTAATTTTTTTTATAATATTATCCTTTGTATTCATTTTTCCAAATTATCCCCTCCCTCCCTCTACTCCCTCCTCTTGATGACAGGAAATCCCATACATTTTACATGTGTCACAATATAACCTAGATACAATATATGTGTGTAAATACCATTTTCTTGTTGCACGTTAAGTATTAGATTCCAAAGGTGTAAGTAACCTGGGTAGATAGACAGTAGTGCTAACAATTTACATTCACTTCCCAGTGTTCCTTCTCTGGGTGTAGTTGTTTCTGTCCATCATTGATCAACTGGAAGTGAGTTGGATCTTCTTTATGTTGAAGATATCCACTTCCATCAGAATACATCTGTATTCTGTATTCAATGTACAGCATTGAAGTGTACAGCGATCTTCTGGTTCTGCTCATTTCACTCAGCATCAGTTGATGTAAGTCTCTCCAAGCCTCTCTGTATTCCTCCTGCTGGTCTCTGACCAATCTTAATACCCAACAATTCATCATGAAACACGTCTACCTCCAGATAGAGAAGTGATGGACTCAGTGTAAAAGTATGAGACTTTTAAAAAAATAATATGACCAATGTGGAAATTTGTTTTGCTTTATTATATATGTTATTTCTTTTTCTTTCTTTCTCCATGTGAGGATAAGGGAGAGAAAAGATAGATCTGCATCTGAAAATAAAATTTAATTTAAAAAAATTCAATATGATTTTGGGATATTTTAGGACAAGCTCAGCTTTCAGGAATAAAGTAAAGACCCCTCCCTTTAAGAGGATGCCCAGGCTAGCCATCTCTTCATTTTCTATCAGAACTTCTCCTCTGTACCTCTCCATGATAAGTGTTGGGGGAAATTTCTTATCTTCCTCTTTTGCTTCCTTTTCTCAGCTTTCTTTTGTTACCTTCTCCATTAGAATATAAACTCCTTAAGGTTTTTCTCTTTACTTGTCTTTATATTCCCACTTTCTGACATAGAAAAATTTTAATAAATGCTTTTTGACTGATCGATTTACTGAAAAATTGATTCATACACTCATTGTACTCTATATGGCAAGATCACTCCTGGAACATTATGTTTAGTTCTACGACCCACATTTTGTAAAGGACACTGATAAGGTGCATCTTTATTTAGAATGAAGTACCGTGAATTCATGTCGTGGTAGGGTCAATTACAATTAACTTGGAGAAGAAAAGAAGTGTATTGGAGGTGGAAGGAGGAGAGAAAAAAGGAAAAAGACAAGGTAATTGTCTTCACATACTTATATACCTCTCAAGTTTAGTTGCAGAGGCAAATTTAGGCTTGACATAATGAAAACTACCTAATAAGTAGAACTATCCCAAAGTAATTTGGTTTATCTTGGGGAAAAATGAGTGCCTTCTCCCTAAAGACCTTCAAGCAGGAACTAGATGATCATTTTTGGGTGTATTTTACAGGGACTCTTTTTGAGGGTTATATGTTGCACTAGATGCCTTCTAATTCTGAAATTCTGTGATTCTTTTAAAAAATATTACCATAAGCCATCATAAATGTATGCAGCATATAATTATGGGAATCTTTTTTTTTTAATGCCTCATAAGGCAGTTCTAAAGCAAAAATTCTTAACCATGGGCCTGTGAATATATATATATATATATATCTACATCCACACATAGATAAATATGGGCATATGTGTATATAATACAGAACTACAAAAATATATATAAGTTGCCTCTACAACATTTATAATGTATACAGACACATAGACACCCCCCACAAATACGGTGTGTATATATATATATATATATATATATATATATATATATATATATATATGTATGTATATATAATACACTCACACATATGTAATCTTTCTTTCAATATAATTCATTTCTTTTGTAATCAAATTTTATGGAATATAATTTGCTATAGAAATCTTATTTTATTCATTTAAGTAATTGTTCAAATAAATTTATTTAATATTTTATTTTTCCCAGTTACATATAAAAAATCTAATTTTGACATACACTTTTAAAAACTGCATTTTAAATTGTCTCCCTTCCTCTCTTTCCACCCTCAACCCATGCCATTGAGAAAGCAAATCATTCTATATAGGTTATACCTGTGTAGCCATGCAAAGCATTTCTATAGTAGTCATGTTGTAAAAGAAAACATAGTCCTCCCCCCAAAAAAATTCTCAGGAAAAATAAAGTTTAAAAAATCAACCAAACAAACATACTAAAACATGTTTTAGTTGGTATTCAGATACCATCCTTCTTTTTCTGCGGATGAATAGTACTTTTCATCAGAAGTCCTTCAGAATTATCTTGGGTCATTGTATTGCTGAGAATAGCTAAGTCATCCACAACTGATCATCTTCCCATATTATTGCTACTTTGTACACAGTAATCTCACTTTGCATCATTGAAGCTCATGGAACTCATCATATCTTACAGCATAACAGTATTTCATCATAGTCATGTACCACAACTTGCTCAACCATTCTCTAATTGATGAGCATAGCCTCAATTTCCAATTCTTTGCCCCCAGAAAAGAGGTGCAGTAAATATTTTTGTACATATTGGTCCTTTCAAAAAAATCTCTTTTGGTGTACAGACCTGATAGTGTAAAAAGGTGGAAAATGTGAAAGGGTATGCATGGTTTTACAATCCTTTGGGCATAATTCCAAATTGTTCTACAGAATGGTAGATTAACTTCAAAATTCCACCAACAATGCATTAACATTATTGTTACAGAGGAATATTTAACTCAAAATTATAGCACAAATAAACATATAAGCTTTCCCCTATTCCAAAAGAATAGGTATAAATCCTTTAGTTGATCTCCTTCCAAAAACAGGACTGGGTTTTTGTTGTTTTTTTTTGGCTATTAGCCTTTCATTGTATTTCTAGCACTTAGCATGGTGTTTGGCACACAGTAGGCAGTTAATAAATGCTAATTGACTGATGCTTCCTACAAGATTGCTGATGTCATCTGTTGGAATATTTTGTTATCCATATATTTGCTTCTTCGTCAAGATGCCTTTAAGTCTGTCTCCATGACTATAGAGTCATGTGCTTTGTTCTCGGGCTTGCTGGTAGATTGCTTCTTTTCTGAGATGCTATTTTTTTTATTCTTTCCTTGAAGAATTGCAATTGTGATTTTCTTTCTTCCCTGCAGAGGAGTATTTCAAGGTCTTTTATGAGACAGCTTGAGTCTTTTTCATCTCTTTTATGAGACATACTCATAGCAAATACTTCATTTCTCTGTAAGTGAAAGTTCCTCCCGACTTACTTGATATTTGAATTGGTACAGACCTTTTATTTCATCAGTTCGGGAAAATTCCTTTATAATATATAATTTTAGAGAATTGTCCAGAGTTCTGAAAAGTTTGAGTTAACTCAATTAGCCTGTATTCCAGGTAGGATCTAAATAATATGTGGTCATCCTGATGCCAAATCTGAATTCACAGAGCCTAGTAAAAAAAAAACCCCAACCCCCCAAAAACCAAAAACATATATGTGTATGTATGTGTGTATATATACAAATATAGATGGATATTTGTAATGTTCTAGTTAGCCTTCTGGAGGTCTTTGGACCAGCCTTCGTTTCAGCAGAGTAATCACCACAAGAATAGTCAGAGATAAAGTACAAATTCTCTATTATCTCCTTCACAGGCTGTCTCCTTCACCTGAGGCTCTGCTAGCTTTCGGGAGGACCTCCAGAACGTATCTTGATTTCTGTGGAGGAAGCAGGAGCACCTCCACGACAGTCTTTGCCTTTAAGTCTGTCTCCATTTGAGAGCTTGATCTCCAATCCTCTGCTCCAGTCTTCTGTCTTCTCCCAGCCTGCCTCTGAGTTTGTCCCACTTTATATGCTCTATTACAATTACATCATTACAGTATACTAAGTATAAACCAATCATAATATCACTAGGGAACCATTATTTGTTGTCAGATTAAATCAATTATACTGAACTAAAAAATTCACATGCTAAACTAGATAACCATTGTTTTATCAATTCTATTGAGTACCTTGCTGTAAGAATCATTGTTTCAAGTACATTTCTCCAGAATTCTGGCCCATTACAAATATTCATCCACATATAGTATATGTATATGTATGCATAAGTGAGTGTGTGGTGTATTTGAAATCTGAGACAACCTTAGAGAGACAATTTCATTTATTACACCTGTCTCCTTCTAGTCAACAAGAAATGTGAACTTCTTTCCCCCCTTATCTCTTATCCCAAGCTTTAACAATTTTTTCTCATATTTTACCCAGCTTTGTATTTTTTTCCTAGATAAATGCTATTATCTTTCTCTTCCTCATATTTTAGAAGTCTCTCCAATATGACTATCATTGTTATTGCTCATGGGACATTTGAAGAGACTTCATGGACACTGGTGAAGTGAGGGGGAAAATATTTGTGAATTCATCTGGTTAGTTGTTAAAATAACAAATTGAGCTATTCATACCAGGACACTTTGAGTAATTAAATCGAAAGTTTAATTAGGTGACGCTGTTCAGATTAAAGCAATTAGCTAGTACCTCATATGTTACTCTAGACAGACTTGCGTAGACTAAAATCTAGATGGGGTTATTGTTGACATCCTTTGGCAACTGATTTGTTATTCAGCTGGAAACACAAGCTTGTGACAGGAAAACAGTGAATGGTTGCAGAGTCTGACTTGAAATTCTTGAAGCAAATTATTTATTTATTATTATTTTTTCATAAAAATAACCTTTTAGTCTATGGCTATACCACCCTGAACACGTCTGATCTCGTCTGATCTCAGAAGCTAAGCAGGGTCGGGCCTGGTTAGTACTTGGATGGGAGACCGCCTGGGAATACCCAGTGCTGTAGGCTTAAAAAAATAGCCTTTTATTATTCAAAATATATGCAAAGATAGTTTTCAACTTCACCCTTGCAAAACCTTGTTTTTCATTTTTTTCTCTCTCTTTCCCTCCCTCCCTCTTCTCTTAGACAGCAAGTAATTCAATATAGAATAAACACGTACAATTCTTCTAAGTATTTCCACACTTATCATGAAGTAAATTATTTAGAGGAGTTTGATGAAAGAACCCTCAAATCAAATTTCCCATGAATATATTCCCTTCACTAATAATAATAGGCACCCATTCTGGCACTTAGTTTCCTAGATATCTGTCTGGGGCATTCTAAAGTATAATGACTTGCTCAGGATACATAACCACTAGATGTCAGAGGCAAGATTTAAATCCAGGGCTTTCCAGTTCTAAGGTCTATTTTTTTGTTTTTTCATTATGGAAACATTACGTCTTGACACTTTGCAGATAAGGAAACAGATCCTGAGAGACATGTTCCAAATTTTCATTCAAGCTCCCTTCATATCATGGCATGCTTCCCAAAAGCATATTTCCCAGCCTTTGGGGTTGTCCATTGTATCTGCTAACTAGTTCACTATTATACATAAAGGTATTCCTATTTTGGGATTTGAATTTTTTTTAACTTTTTATTTTCAAAATATAGGCATAGATAGTTTTCAACATTCACTCTTACAAAACCTTGTTTCCAAATTTTTTCTCCCTCCCTTCCCCCTTAGACAATAAGTAATCCAACATGTTATATTTTTCTGTCATTTTAGCCAATCAGAGAAGTGTGTAGTGGTACTTCAGAGTTGCCTTAATTTTCATTTCTATGATCAATAGTGATTTAAAGCATTTTTTTATATGATTACAAATGGTTTTAATTTCTTCATTTGAAAATTCTATTCATTTCCTTTCACCATTTATCAATTGGAAAATGACTTGTAGTCTTAAAATTTGAGTTAATTCTCTCTATATTTTAGAATTGAGGCCTTCATCAGAAACCTTGGATGTAAAAAATGTCTTCCCAGTTTTCTGCTTCTCTTTTAATCTTGTCAGCATTGCTTTTATTAGTACAAAAACTTTTTAACTTAATGTAATCAAAATTATCCATATTGTAATTCATATTCTTTGGCCAGAAATTCCTTCCTTCTCCACAGATATGAGAGGTAGACTACCCTTGGGTCTTTTAATTTGCTTATAGTATCACTTTTCATGTCTAAATCATGAACCCATTTCTACCTTATCTTGCTCTAGGGTGTTAGGTGTTGGCCAATGTCTAGTTTCAACCAAACTAATTTTCAATTTTTGCAGCAATTTTTGTGAAATAGTGAGTTCTTATTGCGAAAGTTGGGGTCTTTGAGTATATCCAACACTAGGTTGCTATAGTTATTGACTATTGTGTCTTGTGAATCTAACTTATTCCACTGATCAACTACTGTATTATTTAGCCAGTACCAAATAGTTTTGATGACTGCTGCTTTAGAATATAGTTTTAATTCTGGTACAGGTAGGTCACCATCATTTGCATTTTTTTCATTAATTCCCTTGGAATCTTTGACATTTTGTTCTTAGAGATGAATTTTGTTATTATTTTTCTAACACTGTAAGTAATTTTTGGTGGTTTTATTGGTATGACACTGAATAAGTAGATTAATTTAGATAGAATTGTCATTTTTATTTTTTTAGCTCTGCCTACTGTTGAGCATTTGACATTTTTTCAATTGTTCATAACTAATTTTATTTGTGTGAAAAGTATTTTGTACTTGCATAAATATAGTTCCTGGCTTTCTCTTGGCAGGTAGACTTCCAAATATTTTATATTATCTACAGGTAATTAAAATAGTATTAGTCTTTCTATGTCTTGCTGCTGGACTACATTGTTAATATATAGAAATGTCAATGATTTATGTAGTTTTATTTTGTATCCTGCAACTTTGCTAAAGTTGTTAATTATTTCTAGTAATTTTTTAGTTGATTCTCTAGTATTCTCTAACTCTACCACCTTATCAACTGCAAAGAGTGATAATTTTGTTTCCTCATTACCTTAATTTCTTTCTTTTTATTTTGTGATTCTATTTATCTAGTTCTGAGAGAGCAAAGTTGAGATCCCCCACTAGTATAGTTTTGCTCTCTATTTCTTCTTGTACCTCTCTTAACTTCTCCTTTAGGAATTTGGATGCTGTACCACTTGATGCATATGTTTAGTATTTCCTCGAAATTTGAATTGTTTCTTTCTGGCTGCTTACAGTATCTTTCTCCTTAATCTGATAATTTGGGGATTTAGCTATAATATTTCTTGGGATCTCTTTCAGGAAGGTGATTGGTGGATTCTTTCAATGGTTATTTTATCCTTTGGTTCTAGGATATCAGGTCAGTTTTCCTTGATGATTTCTTGAAAAATGTTGTCTAGGCTCTTTTTTTTTTAAATCACAGTTTTCCCCCAACCAAAAATTAAACTCGAAATACAAAAATTAAAAGGAGAAATCAATAAAATTGAAAGTAAAAAAACTATTGAATTAATAAATAAAACCAAGAGTTGGTTTTATGAAAAAGCCAATAAAATAGATAAACCTTTGGTAAATTTGATCAAAAAAAAGAAAGAGGAAAATCAAATTGATAGTCTTACAAATGAAAAGGGGGATCTTTCCACCAATGAAGAGGAAATTAGAGAAATAATAAGGAGTTACTTTGCCCAACTTTATGCCAATAAATTTGATAACTTAAGTGAAATGGATGACTTCCTCCAAAAATATAGGCTCCCTAGATTAACAGAGGAGGAGATAAATTGCTTAAATAGTCCCATTTCAGAAAAAGAAATAGAACAAGCTATTAATCAACTCCCCAGGAAAAAATCCCCAGGGCCAGATGGATTCACATGTGAATTCTACCAAACATTTAAAGAACAATTAGCCCCAATGTTATATAAATTATTTGAAAAAATAGGGGATGAAGGAGTCCTACCAAATTCCTTTTATGACACAGACATGGTACTGATACCTAAACCTGGTAGATCGAAAACTGAGAAAGAAAATTATAGACCAATCTCCTTAATGAATATTGATGCTAAAATCTTAAATAAGATATTAGCAAAAAGACTTCAGAAAATCATCTCCAAGATAATACACTATGATCAAGTAGGATTTATTCCAGGAATGCAGGGCTGGTTTAATATTAGGAAAACTATTAATATAATTGACCATATTAATAATCAAATTAATAAGAACCATATGATCATCTCAATAGATGCAGAAAAAGCATTTGACAAAATCCAACATCCATTCCTACTAAAAACTCTTGAGAGTATAGGAATAAATGGATTATTCCTTAGAATAATCAGGAGTATATATTTAAGACCGTCAGTAAGCATAATATGCAATAGAAATAAACTGCAACCTTTCCCAGTAAGATCAGGAGTGAAACAAGGTTGCCCACTATCACCATTACTATTCAATATAGTACTAGAAACGCTAGCCTCGGCAATAAGAGCCGAGAAAGAGATTCAAGGAATTAGAGTAGGAAATGAGGAAATTAAACTATCACTTTTTGCAGATGACATGATGGTATACTTAGAGAACCCCAAAGACTCTGCTAAAAAGCTACTAGAAATAATTCAAAATTTCAGCAAAGTGGCAGGATACAAAATAAATCCACATAAATCCTCGGCATTTTTATATATCACTAACAAAATGCAACAGCAAGAGATACAAAGAGAAATTCCATTCCAAACAAATGTTGATAGTATAAAATATTTGGGAATCCATCTACCAAAGAAAAGTCAGGAATTATATGAGAAAAATTACAAAACACTTGCCACAAAAATAAAATCAGATTTAAATAATTGGAAAGACATTCAGTGCTCTTGGATAGGCCGAGCGAATATAATAAAGATGACAATACTCCCCAAACTAATCTATTTATTTAGTGCTATACCAATCAGACTCCCAAGAAACTATTTTAATGACCTAGAAAAAATAACAACAAAATTCATATGGAAGAATAAAAGGTCAAGAATTGCAAGGGAACTAATGAAAAAAAACTCAGAGGAAGGTGGTCTAAGTGTACCTGATCTAAAGCTATATTATATAGCAACAGTCACCAAAACCATTTGGTATTGGCTAAGAAATAGACCGGTAGATCAGTGGAACAGATTAGATACAAAGGACAAAAAAGGGTACATCTATAGCAATCTAATCTTTGACAAACCCAAAGATTCCAACATTAGGGATAAAAATTCATTATTCGGAAAAAAACTGTTGGGAAAACTGGAAATTAGTATGGCAGAAATTAGATATGGATCCACACTTAACACCATATACCAAGATAAGATCAAAATGGGTCCATGATTTAGGCATAAAGAGGGAGATAATAAATAGATTAGAGGAACAGAGGATAATCTACCTCTCAGACTTGTGGAGGAGGAAGGAATTTATGACCAGAGGAGAACTAGAGATCATTATTGATCACAAAATAGAAGATTTTGATTACATCAAACTAAAAAGTTTCTGTACAAATAATACTAATGCAAACAAGATTAGAAGGGAAGTAACAAATTGGGAAAATATTTTTAAAAACAAAGGTTCTGACAAAGGTCTCATTTCCAAAATATATAGAGAACTGACCATAATTTATAAGAAACCAAACCATTCTCCAATTGATAAATGGTCAAAGGATATGAACAGACAATTCTCAGAGGAAGAAATTGAAACTATATCCACTCACATGAAAGAGTGTTCCAAATCACTACTGATCAGAGAAATGCAAATTAAGACCACTCTGAGATACCACTACACACCTGTCAGATTGGCTAAGATGACAGGAACAAATAATGACAAATGTTGGAGGGGATGTGGGGAAATTGGGACACTAATACATTGCTGGTGGAGTTGTGAAAGAATCCAGCCATTCTGGAGAGCAATCTGGAATTATGCCCAAAAAGTTATCAAACTGTGCATACCCTTTGACCCAGCAGCGCTACTACTGGGATTATATCCCAAAGAAATACTAAAGAGCGGAAAGAGACATATATGTGCCAAAATGTTTGTGGCAGCTCTTTTTGTTGTAGCTAGAAACTGGAAGATGAATGGATGTCCATCAGTTGGAGAATGGTTGGGTAAATTGTGGTATATGAAAGTTATGGAATATTATTGCTCAGTAAGAAATGACCAGCAGGAGGAATACAGAGAGGGTTGGAGAGACTTAAATCAACTGATGCTGAGTGAAATGAGCAGAACCAGAAGATCACTGTACACTTCAACAACGATACTGTATGAGGATGTATTCTGATGGAAGTGGAAATCTTCAACATAAAGAAGATCCAACTCACTTCCAGTTGATCAATGATGGACAGAGGTAGATACACCCAGAGAAGAAACACTGGGAGGGGAATGTAAATTGTTAGCACTAATATCTGTCTGCCCAGGTTGCATGTACCTTCGGATTCTAATGTTTATTGTGCAACAAGAAAATGATATTCACACACATGTATTGTACTTAGACTATATTGTAACACATGTAAAATGTATGGTATTGCCTGTCGTCGGGGGGAGGGAATAAGGGAGGGGGGGTAATTTGGAAAAATGAATACAAGGGATAATATTATAAAATATATATATATATATAATAAAAAAAATTTAAAAAAAATAAATAAATAAATAAATAAAAGATGATTTTGCAACTGAAAAAAAAAAAAAAAATCACAGTTTTGAGGTGCTTAGATTGTCTCTCCAAGATCTATTTTCCAGGTCACTTCTTTTTCTAATGAAGTAGTTTAAGCTTTTTTCCTTTTTTTTTTTATTTTGCTTAATTGATTCTTGATATCTCATTGAGTCATTCACTTCCATTTGTTCAAATCTTATTTTTAGTGAATTATTTTCTTCAGTTAGATTTTTTACCTCCTTTTGCATTTGGCCAATTGAACTTTTAAATGAATTTCTTTGTTCATTGCATTTTCCCCCATTACATCAATTCTATTTTTTTAGAGAGTTGTTCTCTTTTTATATTTCACCGATTGTATTTTTTAAGTTGTTTTTTTTTAGATTCCCACCCTGGTATCCCAGACCTTTTCTGCTGACCTTCTAAGTTACTTTGAGCTTGAAAATGTTTTACTCTGTCTTTTGGGGTGTTCTTATGCTCTCAAAATTTTTTAGAGACATTATTTAAAGGAATTTGGAGGAGTTTGAGAAAGAGGTTGGATAAATTCTTGCCTTTACTTTACCATCATTGCTCCACCTAAAACTCATTATTCTTGCTTTATTCATGTAACTTTAAGTCCCAGTTATTTCCTTTTCCTTTTCATCATCGACTTTTGAAGTTAACCACAGTCTATCTATCTCCCTTATATTAAATGTTCAGGAACATTATTATCCTCCATTATTTTCAATGTTAGTAAGGCTGGGCTGCACAAAGTTTGCAAAACTTTGCCAGATACTTCCAATTTTGCTTTGTACCTTTGTTAGAACACAATTTTATTTAAAGATTTCAACTAAGTAATTTATGTTTTACTAATTCCCAAAGGTACTCTTTCATGTATTCTGATTATCATTGTACTATTTATTGGCTTGTATCTCATTCTTTGATTTAGTCACAAGAATATCCAGATTAATCCTAAAGTCAGTGCAAATTATTGTAAACTATCCTGAAAAGCAATAGACCACCTGGGAAAGGCTAATTTTGATTTTCCTAAAATCAGCACATTTTCATTGCTACGTAAATTTATTCATCTTATCCTTAAGCTTTAAGTATCTTGGGCTGATTAACATTTTGCTCATTTATAAACATGTCCCAAGCACATAATAAAAAGCAAACAGAAGAGTTAATACTTGCATTGTAACTGAAGACCACACATGTGCATCAAGGACATTTTGGTGAATTTTCCAGATGGAATTTTGAACATTCCAACATAGTTTTAACTCAAAATCATCCCCTACCCTTCCTATGATCACACAAGATCATAATGTGTATCAGTCTTTCTGTCTCAGAATTGTTAGAGCACACATTTTTAGCTATTAGAAACTTCAGTGGACTTCTTATTCAATATGCTCATTTTAAAAAGGTTTTGTTGATGTGTTTTGTCTTTAAATTAAACCCTTTTATAGAATATTCAAAACTTCTGAGATCTATTCTAACAATGTTAAACAGTTAAATAAAACAATACAATGACATCATCTGAAAGTAATGTAACATTTTCCATCTATAGCACTGTCTGCCAATCTTTCTACCTAAAATTTTTTAACAATTTTTCTCCTTCCCACTCCTCACTCCATTAAAAATAAAATAAATAAAAGATTTCTTATAACAAATATGGACAGTCAAGCAAAACAAAAGTCTCTCAAAAGTTGTATATAAATTCTCTATCTGCATCCTTATAACTATATCTATGTCCATGTCCATATCTATATGCCATATATGCTATATCTTAGGCCAGAAACATTGTTCCTTGCTTAAATTCTCCTAGTTAGGTAGTGGCAGGCTTGAGATGAGAATGCAGATCTGATTTTAGATTCATTGTTCTATCTGCAGTGCCATGTGACATGATGATCAAAAAAAAAACAAAAACATGGAGATGAAGCTCTCTCAAAGTAATTTGGCATTGTTGGTATTCACTGTTATATCTGTGTTTTTTTTTTTTTTAAATCAATCTAGATTAGATTAAAGTTGAGGTAAAGAATAGCCTCTTTTACTTAGTAGGAAAAATGTAATCAATCTATAAGGGGAAGGAAGGAAGGAAGGAAGGAAGGAAGGAAGGAAGGAAGGAAGGAAGGAAGGAAGGAAGGAAGGAAGGAAGGAAGGAAGGAAGGAAAGAAAGAAAGAAAGAAAGAAAGAAAGAAAGAAAGAAAGAAAGAAAGAAAGAAAGAAAGAAAGAAAGAAAGAAAAAAAGAAAGAAAGAAAGAAAGAAAGAAAGAGAGGAAGGAAGAAAGAAAGAAAGGGAGGAAGAAAGGAAGGAAGGAAGGAGGGAAGGAAAGAAGGAAGGAAGAAAAAAGGAAGGAAGGAAGGAAGTGGAATAGCTCCTATGTAGAGAGATTATTGGTCATTTTCTATTTCCATGATAGAAAAAACAAAAATTTGCAAGGGGTTGCGATTTGTGTTTCTGTGTTTGAATGTGATGAAAACTTTTTATGCCATCATTGACTAAAACTTCATAAGGCAAAATGAGTGTTACAATCAAAAAGAAAGAAAAAACAGAACAATGGCAGCAGCAATAAAATAATAATAATAATAATAATAATAATAATAATAATAATAATAATAATAATAATACCAAGAAAATCTTTGGGGAGATTGTCTTTCATTGCACCTCATTTTAATTTGCTTTCCTTTTCCTCTGTTGGAGAACAGTAGTTATATAAAAGAAATTTAAACTGGCCAGTGAGCTTACTTGCCATTATTCTTGGGACCTCATGATGAATGAGATGATTGGAAAGAAAGACTATTCTCCAGGTAAGAATTCCTTTGTATTGGGGTTGGGCAAAGATACAGGAATTTTGCTTGGAGTTCTGCTATTGGAAAAAACAATATTCACATGTTACCCTTAGCCTGAGGAGTTGGGAATTTGGTTTTGATTTTCTATGAACATTTTCTTGGGGGATTATATTAAAATATTAAAAAGAAAAAATATTAACCTGGGAAGAGCTGTGGAATTCTAAAATCTGCCACTTCTTAACCTGAGTGCTCCTAAGAAAACCATTTTTCTTCTTGGGAATTTGGTTTACTCATCTGTACATTGAGCTAGTTTGATTCAATGATCTTAAATGTCCTTTCAAGGGTAAATCTATGTTTCTATAATATTATTATTACCCTCAAGGTCTGTTTTAATGTCTCTAAATGTTAGAGAATCATCAATCTCCTCCTTCAGCTATATTCTATAGATAAAGATTTCATTGGAAAGTATTTATTTTTTGTGATTCAGCTCCAATGGTAATATACATCTGAAAGGTAAAGGGACAGGTAAGAGGAGGAGAACTGGAAGAGTGGGACTAGAAAGATTAGAATTCAGAGTAAGAATAGACCTTAAGAGCAATAGAGTCCAACTCTACTTGAAATATGTTGCTGCCTACAGAATATTGGAAGAGTGGTCATCCAACCTTTGTCTGAAGGCTTTAAATGAGGGAAGAACCAACTTCTACCCAAGGCAGACCCTTCTCTGTAGAAAAACTTCTTAAATTGTAAATTGTGATTTCCTATGGGCCCATATAATTGAGTGTGAGGGTTGTGAAAATATGATTTCCTATCAGTAAATGTTAGATTTGTATAACTAATTAAGATACTTATATATGTGTGGTTACATAAAAAAAAATGCTGATGAAAAGGATTGTGAGTGAAAAAGTTTAAGAAGTTCTGCCTCTATAGGATAGTTCCAGAGTAGCAGTGGGACAACTAGGAGGTTCAGTGGATAGTGTCAGGTTTGTAGACAGGAAGACTCATCTTCCTGAGTTAAAATCTGACTTCAGATAATTACTAGCTGTGTGACTCTGGGCAAGTCACTTAACCCAGTTCACCCCAGTTTTTCCATCTGTAAAATGATCTGGAAGAAGAAATGGTAAATCATTCTAACTTTTGCCAAGAAAACCCTAAATGAGTCTATAAAGAGTTGGGTGTGGTTGAAAAATGACTGATCAACAACAAAGTGGTAGTTTTTAATTCTTAGGCAGCTAAGTGCCTGTAGAATGGTAGACTAGAGTTAGGAAGACCTGAGTTCAAATCCAGCCTCAAATACTCTGTGTGACTTGGGGCAAGCCTTAACCTAGACAAATTTAACTTCTTTCTGCCCCAATTTCCTAATTTGTAAAATAAGAAAAATAATAACATTTACCTTTCAGAGTTGTAAAGATCAAAGAAATATTTACAAAGTACTTTGTTCTATATAAATTCTCTTCTTCCTCTTTCTCTTCCTCCTCTTTTCCCTCTTCCTGCTCCTTCTCCCCTCCAATCTCATGATCTCATCTTCCTTTCCTTGATTTCCTTGATTTCCTTGCCTTTCTTTCTTTCTTTCTTTCTTTCTTTCTTTCTTTCTTTCTTTCTTTCTTTCTTTCTTTCTTTCTTTCTTTCTTTCTTTCTTTCTTTCTTTCTTTCTTTCTCTTTCTTTCTTTCTTTCTTTCTTTCTTTCTTTCTTTCTTTCTTTCTTTTTTTCTTTCTTTCTTTCTTTCTTTCTTTCTTTCTTTCTTTCTTTCTTTCTTTCTTTCTTTCTTTCTTTCTTTCTTTCTTTCTTTCTTTCTTTCTTTCTTTCTTTCTTTTTCTTTCTTTCTTTCTTTCTCTCTCTCTCTCTCTCTCTCTCTCTCTTTCTTTCTTTCCTCCTCCTTCTCCTCCTTCTTTTCATCTTTCTCTTTCTCCACTTCCTTCTTCTTCTTCTATCATCATCATCATTATTATTAAGTGTCATGAATTCATTTGACAGTCTAGTGAAGCCTATGGAAGCTTTTCTAGAATATTATTTTAAAATAATTGAACAAATAAAAAAAATTGTAATTTAAATAATTAATTAAATAAATAAATTGAATAGATAATTGAAATTAAATAATTTCAGTTAAAGGTCATGAAAACAAAGATATCTTTTTCCCATGCAAGTTTACAGACCCTATGAAATCTATCTATGAACCAAGTGTGTAGATCCCAGGCTGAAAACCTGCTCTGACCATGCAGGGTAAAATGAGTAGAACTAGAACAATTTATATAATGATATATTATATATACATCATACATACATACATATAGATTATATATAATTATAACAATTTATATAATGATAACAATTTTGGGAGAGGTTAGAATGCTATTCTACATAATGATAAACTCTCAATTGAAATAAATGAAGATGAAGCAGGCCATTTGCCCCCTGAAGGAGAAATGATAAATTTAAAAATTGGAAATAAATATGCCTTTGAACTTGGTTAGTTAGGGAATTTGTCTTGTTGGACTATTTAGATGTGAATTGAAGGGTTTGTTTTTTAAATTGCTCAATGAAAGAAGGCAGAGTGGGAATGGAAGATTTTTTTTTTCTGATTGTTTATTTTTGTGCTTTTTTGTTTTTACATAAAGAATTAAAACTTGGCAGAATATTTGATAATTTCTACAGCTACCAACTTTTTCATGACCCCCACATTGTTACATGATGGGGTCACAACCTACATTTTAATAAGATTTGTCATCACAATGTTCTTTTGGTTCTACTCACTTTGCTAAGCATCAATTCATGTCTCTCAAGACACAATAACATTCATATACCATAAGTTATTCAGCCATTCCCCAATTGATGTACATTCACTCGATTTCTAATTCCTTGCCATTGCAAAAAGAGCCACTTACAAGCATTTTTGCATATGCGTGTCCTTTTTTCTCTTTAGGTCTCTTTGGGATACAGAACCAGCAGTGATTCTGCTGGATCGAAACATATGCATAGTTTTATAACCCTTTGGGCATAGTTCTTTTTTTTTATTATATATATATATATTTTATAATATTATCCCTTGTATTCATTTTTACAAATTACCCCCCCTCCCTCTATTCCCTCCCCCCGACGACAGGCAATCCCATACATTTTACATGTGTTACAATATAGTCTAGGTACAATACGTGTGTGTGAATATCATTTTCTTGTTGCACAATAAACATTAGAATCCGAAGGTACATGCAACCTGGGCAGACAGATATTAGTGCTAACAATTTACATTCCCCTCCCAGTGTTTCTTCTCTGGGTGTAGCTACCTCTGTCCATCATTGATCATCTGGAAGTGAGTTGGCTTTTCTTTATGTTGAAGATTTCCACTTCCATCAGAATACATCCTCATACAGTATTGTTGTTGAAGTGTACAGTGATCTTCTGGTTCTGCTCATTTCACTCAGCATCAGTTGATTTAAGTCTCTCCAGGCCTCTCTATATTCCTCCTGCTGGTCATTTCTTACTGAGCAATAATATTCCATAACCTTCATATACCACAATTTACCCAACCATTCTCCAACTGATGGACATCCATTCATCTTCCAGTTTCTAGCTACAACAAAAAGAGCTGCCACAAACATTTTGGCACATATATGTCTCTTTCCGCTCTTTAGTATTTCTTTGGGATATAATCCCAGTAGTAGCGCTGCTGGGTCAAAGGGTATGCACAGTTTGATAACTTTTTGGGCATAATTCCAGATTGCTCTCCAGAATGGCTGGATTCTTTCACAACTCCACCAGCAATGTATTAGTGTCCCAATTTCCCCACATCCCCTCCAACATTTGTCATTATTTGTTCCTGTCATCTTAGCCAATCTGACAGGTGTGTAGTAGTATCTCAGAGTGGTCTTAATTTGCATTTCTCTGATCAGTAGTGATTTGGAACACTCTTTCATGTGAGTGGATATAGTTTCAATTTCTTCCTCTGAGAATTGTCTGTTCATATCCTTTGACCATTTATCAATTGGAGAATGGTTCGGTTTCTTATAAATTATGGTCAGTTCTCTATATATTTTGGAAATGAGACCTTTGTCAGAACCTTTGTTTTTAAAAATATTTTCCCAATTTGTTACTTCCCTTCTAATCTTGTTTGCATTAGTATTATTTGTACAGAAACTTTTTAGTTTGATGTAATCAAAATCTTCTATTTTGTGATCAATAATGATCTCTAGTTCTCCTCTGGTCATAAATTCCTTCCTCCTCCACAAGTCTGAGAGGTAGATTATCCTCTGTTCCTCTAATCTATTTATTATCTCCCTCTTTATGCCTAAATCATGGACCCATTTTGATCTTATCTTGGTATATGGTGTTAAGTGTGGATCCATATCTAATTTCTGCCATACTAATTTCCAGTTTTCCCAACAGTTTTTTCCGAATAATGAATTTTTATCCCTAATGTTGGAATCTTTGGGTTTGTCAAAGATTAGATTGCTATAGATGTACCCTTTTTTATCCTTTGTATCTAATCTGTTCCACTGATCTACCGGTCTATTTCTTAGCCAATACCAAATGGTTTTGGTGACTGCTGCTATATAATATAGCTTTAGATCAGGTACACTTAGACCACCTTCCTCTGAGTTTTTTTTCATTAGTTCCCTTGCAATTCTTGACCTTTTATTCTTCCATATGAATTTTGTTGTTATTTTTTCTAGGTCATTAAAATAGTTTCTTGGGAGTCTGATTGGTATAGCACTAAATAAATAGATTAGTTTGGGGAGTATTGTCATCTTTATTATATTCGCTCGGCCTATCCAAGAGCACTGAATGTCTTTCCAATTATTTAAATCTGATTTTATTTTTGTGGCAAGTGTTTTGTAATTTTTCTCATATAATTCCTGACTTTTCTTTGGTAGATGGATTCCCAAATATTTTATACTCTCAACATTTGTTTGGAATGGAATTTCTCTTTGTATCTCTTGCTGTTGCATTTTGTTAGTGATATATAAAAATGCCGAGGATTTATGTGGATTTATTTTGTATCCTGCCACTTTGCTGAAATTTTGAATTATTTCTAGTAGCTTTTTAGCAGAGTCTTTGGGGTTCTCTAAGTATACCATCATGTCATCTGCAAAAAGTGATAGTTTAATTTCCTCATTTCCTACTCTAATTCCTTGAATCTCTTTCTCCCCAGATTATACTTTTTTCCCTTGACCCCCCTGATCCCCCTCCCCGATATTTAATTTACAGACCCCCCTTGTGACGAGCAACCCTCCCTCTTTTTTTTTTTTTAGGATCCCTCCCCCCTCCCACTAGTCCCTTCACTTATTCTCCTTTTCCTTTTCCCTTTTCCTCTCCCCCCTTTTAATGAGGTGAGAGAAAATTCTCTGAAAAACAAATATGTTAATTATTTACTCTTTGAGCCTCTTCTGATGAGAGTAAGATTCACACAATGATTCTCCCCCTCACTAAGTTCCCTCAGATATGGTGTATTTTCTATGTCTCTTCCTGGGATGTAGTTTCCCTCTTTTTATCACTCCTTCCCCTTTTTCTGAACCGACCTCCTTCCCTTTACTACACCCCCCTTTTTTTCTTTTATATCAGTAAAATCAAATTATCCTTGAGTATTTTTTATATACCCACAACAGAGTTACAGTTCTCAAGGGTTCTGTGTACCTTTTTCTGTTTCTCTTCAGTCTTGTGGATGTAGATCAAATTTTTTGTTTAAGTCTGTTTTTTTTCTTAGAAACGTATAGAATTCCTCTGTTTCATTGAATGACCATCTTCTTCCGTGGAAAAAGATGCTAAACTTAGCTGGGTAGTTCATTCTTGGTTGCAGTCCTTGATCTTTTGCCTTACGGAATATCAGGTTCCAGGCCCTTCTATCTTTTAATGTGGAGGCAGCCAGATCTTGGGTGACCCTTATTGTGGCACCTTGGTATTTAAATTGTTTTTTTCTAGCTGCTTGCAGGATTTTCTCCTTTGTGTGGTAATTCTGCAGCTTAGCCACTATATTCCGTGGTGTTCTTTTTTTAGGGTCTATTTCAGAAGGAGTTTGATGAATTCTTTCCACATCTACTTTCCCTTCTGTTTCTATTATCTCTGGACAGTTCTCTTTGATAATTTCCTGTAAAATAGAATCTAGGCTCTTTTTTTGGTCATAGTTTTCTGGAAGTCCAATAATCCGCAGATTATCTCTCCTAGATCTATTTTCCAGGTCTATAGATTTTCCCAGTAAGTATTTGACGTTGTTCTCCAGCTTCTCATTTTTTTTTTTTTTGTTTGACTGATTCTTGGGTTCTCTGTGAATCATTCATTTCTATTTGTTCCATCCTGACTTTTAAGGAGTTATTTTCTTCTTTCACAGTTTTTAGTTCTTTTTCTAAATGCCCAATTTCGTTTTTAAATGAATTATTTTGCTCTATTGAATTTTTTTCCATTTCCCTAATTTTTTTTTTTGAGAATTATTTTCTTTTTCCAATTCAGAAATTCTATTTTCTTGAGACTTTTTTATCTTTTCCAATTCAGAAATCCTACTTTCTTGTGTTTTTTTAACCTTTTCTAATTCACTAATTTTGTTTCCCTGCATCTCCTGTGAATTCTTTATTTTTTCCAACTCCAATTTCAGGACGTTGTTATTCTCTATCATAGTTTCCCTTTCCTTTCCCCATTTTTCTTCGATCTCCCTCAATTTTTTAAGAGCTTCTTCTAGGAGAGAGTTATGTGATGGGGGGCAGGAATCGTTCCCCTTTAGGTTGTTATCTGATTCTCTGCTGTCAACTTCCTCGGGGTTGGATACCCGCTCTTTCTCTGTATAGAAGGAATCTATGGTTTTTCTAGCTTTTTTGCTCATATTTAAAAAAATCTTTTGGGGTCTGTCCCTGGGGTAGGAAATTATTTATTTACTTCTTTACCAGCTTCCTCCCAGACTGGATGGATGCAGAGGCTCCTGCGCCTGAGCTAAGATGGAGCTCTGGTAGAGAGTTCCCCACCCCCTCCCTGGAAGTGCCTCAGAGGTGACTAGCACTACTGTGCTTCGAGGGCGTAGAATAGTAAAGACAGCACAAAGCCCAGCCTATGTGTCCGGGTGGGGAGTGGATGTCTGCAGCAGGTGACGTGAGAAGCCCCTGTGCTCAAACTGGAAGTGTCTGCCAGGATCCGTGGTCCCTAGTTCAAAGGTTCCGCTTCTCTGGGACTTCCTGGAGCTGAGTTCCACTCCCTCCAGCTAAGCTAGGCAGTGTGTGTTGCCTTGGGCCGTATCCACCCACTTGTCAGTCTCTTAACTATTCTCAGGAGGTAGCTGAGGCCACACCCCCTGGTGCCAAGTCTGTTGAGTCACCCCCAGGATCAGGGAAAATCTAATTTGAGTTTTAAAATATTTTGGCTTTCTCTTCTGAACTGCTAAATAATTAGCAGAGAAGAGCTAACAGCCTGTGCCAGATTCCTTTACCTCAGTGGCTTCTCTGATCCCAGAGCCCTTCCCAGCGCAATGGGCACAGTGTGCCCCTACCCCACCGTCTGTGCTGGTCTCTCTTATTCCTCCCCCGGGAACTGACCTTTCCTGTTGAAACTCCAGATTCTCTTCAGCTGGTAAGTCGTGCTTCCAGTCCTTGTGGTATCTATCAGTCCTGAGCTAATTTTGAGACTTAATTTATCTAATTGGTTGTGAGGGAGTGAGGACGTTCACTGAGTCGTGTGTTTCTTCTCCGCCATCTTGGCTCCCGGGAATGGAAGATTAATATAAAATATCTATTTTTTTTTTAAAAGGTATAATTTTTTTTAAAAAGTAAACCTTTCTCCTAAACTATTATGAACTGTTTTCTCTTAAAATTAATCTAAAATGTTTATTTTGCAATGCCTATTCACTGGTTCTAATTCCTCTTTGGCCAAACAGAACAATTATATTCTCTCTTCTCACTAACAGCCATTCATATATTGTCATTTACTCCTTTTTGTATCCTCAGTGCTTGGCACCTAATAGCGTGCAGTGCCTGGAACATAATAGGCACTTAGCAAATGTTTATTGACTGACTAAATTTAGTTTCCATGTCCCTGATGAGTCTTTTCTATGCTAATAATTCCTATTTCTAAACTTTTGGGAAGATTTTCTTTCTATTCAGTTATTGGTTGGTTTGCAATGTTTCTCCTATTTCTTTCAGTTAAACCTATTATAAAGCATGAATTCAATACTCCTGACCATATGGTCTGCTTTCTCCCAGATGCTTCTCCACATCCTTCCTATAATATGGAATCTAGGGTTGAGAGATACTTCAGATAAGACGACTAGTATGACTATCATGGTAATCTAAGATCTAATTCAGTTTCTTGACTGCCACATCTTCTTGTTGACTTTAATTGAACTTACAGCCACGAAAAGTCTCAGATCTTTTTAATGGAATGTCATCTGTCCTATGCATCATTCATATTATACTTATTTAATTTAATTTATTTATTTAATAGTTTTCCCAGTTACATTCAAAGCAATTTCTTTTGCATATGCTTTAAAAATTTTCGAGTTTTAGGTTCTTTCCCTTATCCCCACCCACAAATAAGAAACCATTTGAAAAGTTATGCAAAACATTTTCATAAAAGTCAAGTTGTGAAAGAAAATATAGATCTCCCACCTTAATGAAAAATAAAGCCCTCAAGAAAAATTAAGGTAAAAAGAAAGAAAGAGAGAAAGAGACAATACTTCAATGGGTATTCAGACACAATTGATTCCTTTTCTGGGTAGGGATAGGATTTTTCATCTTAAGTCCTTCAGAGTAGTCATGGATGATTATATTACTAAGAACAGCAAAGCCATCATTTTGTGTTTCTAAAGTCAATTTTCTGAAACAAAGCTCATATTTCTCTTGATAATATTTCATCTCATTTACACCAACCTAATATGTTAGCCTATTAATATTATTTTGAATCCTGATTCTGTCCTCGGCTGTTTGCACTTGACTCCAAGCTTTGTGTCACTGGCGAAATTGATAATCATGCCATTTATGCTTTTATCTATATTATTGTTAAATAGCACCTTCCAAAAAGTTCTTTTAGTGGAATACATCAAGAGTGTTCTAATTAGGAAAAAAAGACTCAAGAATAGCAAATAGTTTTCTGTTTGGCTTGAAACTACTCTAGGGGAGGAACAAATTGGCACTCCATCAAAGACAATAAATGCTATTTATTGTTGCATGAAAAACTCTCATCAGGATAAGTATAATTGTTAGTACTGAATTTTTGACAATATCAGAAAATTATTTGTGCATCAGGACAATATGTATAGTGTTAGATATTTTAGTTTTCCACTAACTAGTTTTATATCTTAACAGATGATCATGGATTTGAATTGAATAGACTTTGTAAAAAATCACAAACTCATTCTATTTCAATATCTGTGTAACAGAAATGACAATACCTGCCTTTCCCTGATTCGCAGAATTTTTGACAAAAACAAATGATAACGTGAATGTGAGATTCTTTTTTTTTTTCCCCAAAAAGTATGAGGATTAGGGTCATTATAGAGGGGAATGGGACCTTAGAAACCATAGGATCTTAGATCTAAGCATGAAAACGATATATTTTTTTTGATTTAGACTTTTATTTGCTTGCTTGTTTGTTTTAGGAGTTTAAGACAATTCATTAAGACTTCTAGTTGCTTGAGGCAGAGCTGAGCCAGTCTACTTTGCTGGACAGAGTTCCTTATACTCATGAATTCACAAGTTCAATCAGAAGAGGGGGGAATTAAAATTATATAAAATTCATAGGCTTTTGCTTACATTTCATTTTCAAATAATTGGTCTTTCCCTGTCTCCTCCAAGCTTTAGTGGAAGAGGATAAAATATTAGTTAGCAAATAACAATACTATACCTCACAGGATTTCTGTCCCAAACTCTAATTTTACCTATAAAGAAACAGGCTCAGAAGTTTAAAAATTTGTTGAAGGTCAGGTTGGTAGTTTCAGATATAGAATCAAAGCCAGGTTTTCTTCCACTATGGACCACATCTAAGCCAAAATCCTCATTTGAAAACTGGAACACAGAGGATTTTTAAATGACTTTTCCAAGGTCTTAAAGGTGACAGGTACAGAAGGGTTTATATCAAGGTCTTCCTAACTTTGAGACCTGTTCTCTATTCACTAAGTCTTTGAGAGTAGATTCTCTCTTTGCTTTTATTCAAGCAATGTGGAAATGACTATTTTCTTGTGGGAAGAGACAGGCAAATTAAAAAGGCATAAAAAAATGGAAGTAAGGAAAACAAAACACAACTACAAACCAAACCAATGTCTCAGTTAGGGAACAGATGTCAAAACAATGATCAAAGAAATGGTTTTCTTAAGGAATATGGGGGGTAAGCAAAAATGACATAGACAGGAAGGAAATGAGAAAAAATATTCTTTCTAATTTTCTAATTAAAATGTTATCTTCTCCCACTGGAGCTTGAAGGGGCTAAGGAAAGACCAATTATTTGAAAATGAAACATGTAAACAAAAACTTATCCTTTCCCCACTCTTCTGATTGGACTTGTAAACTCATGTGTCCATCCGACAAGATAGATTGATTCTGCTCTGCCCCAAGCAATTGGAAGTCTTAAAGTCTTAAAGAATTGTCTTAAAGTCCTAAAACAAACAAACAAACAAAAAACAGAACCCATTAGGACAGTTTTAGACTTATTTGAGACCAGGTGTTCCATACTCTTACCCCATCATTCTATCTACTATATTATATTGTTTTTATGGAAACTTGTTAATATAAAGGGCAGAGATGCTCAGGGATGGAATTCTGCCTCAGACATTGAATGGCTCTGTTCAAGCCACTTCATTTCTCTTAGCCTCAGTTTCCCCAATTGTAATATGGAATTAATAAAAAATATTGTACCTCACAGGATTTTGTATTTATATATATATATATATACATACATTCATGTGCATACATATATATGTATATATATATGGATATACATATATACAACATTTGTAATATTATATATAATATTCATATTATATAATTTATTTTATGTATCACATGTGATACATACAAATATTTTATTCCCATGTATGTATGTATATGGACACACATATATCTATATAATATTAATGTGGATTATCCTATAAATGTTAATCTTTATTTCTAAGAGCAGTACCAAAAATGAGACAATCTGGATTTTGCCCAGGGCAACAAAATTTCTTTTAACAGTGCAGTAAATTACTGTCTAATTAGCAAGAATAATTTGTTAAATTAGGAAATTACCATAAAGGAGACAACTATATGCCTGGTGACCTGCTAACTCCTATGTATCTTGATTCTATCTTGCTCACTCCTTGGATGTACCCCTCAGTTGTCCCTGTACCATTACCTCCAGTTTAAAAAACTGATTAAAAGACCCATTTGTACTGTTTACCCCCATGTTCCAGGATTGCTAGTTATGGATTTATTTTAAATAAATATCCCTCCCTATGCTTTGGAAGGTGAAATTTCATATCTACTTCTCATAAGCGTTACTTCTTAACTGACTTGTTTCTATTGGCTATGTTGGCAGTTCTTTGGAGAAAGTGATTACTCAGGAGAAGGCTTGATTGCTTTGTTTTTCTTGTCTCCCCAAGTTTTCCTTGTCATTTTCCCAACCTCATTGAAAAAGCTGGAATAGAAATTCAGGTACCCCTGCCACACTAAATAGAAATATAGCTGCCAGACCCTGAGATTATTTTCCAGTATGTTTTGAAACTTTACCTTATTGCCACTCATTCCTAATTTTTTTCTGTCTAGCATACCAATGGCTTTATAGAATATTTCCATAATTCCTGAGGTGGAGTCCATGCACTGGAAAAATGGTGAAATTATAGCAGAATAAAATGACTTGGGCAGACTCGGAATATAAATGGGAAACATATACCACACACACACACACACACACACACACACACACACATACACACACACACACACTTTTCCAGGCACTGCTTGTAAAAAAATGTGGCTTGACAAAAGATATGAGGCATAATGGGATTTCAGCCATTTTCAACATTAACAAATAAAATTCTCTGTGGAAATCAAGTAGATCTTTTTACTAATGTGGGGCCAATTGTTTCATGTACCAGAGTAAGGCCTCCCTCTAGCTCAACTTAAAGATTAAGATCGTTTGGAAACAATTCACTTTTTCACAAATTGTCTCCATCAAAGCTTTCTGGGTTCCCTGAGTCCAGAGGATAATGAACTTTTAGAAAGACTTAGTGTGCTATAGTGACCCTACCCCCTTCTGAAATGATTGAGCCCTTTCCACATTCTCTGAGATTGAGCAACCACAAGGATGTAGCGTTACCATAGAAACAGATGTTCTTCTTTGACCTTGCTTGGATGCTGGTAGAGTGGGAGCGGTTGGGGATGGGGAAAGAGCAAACAAGCACGCCACTCCCTTTTATTTTTTAGTATGTGGGGGGGATCAGTGGGTGGATAGCTAATGAAAGCTTCCAAAAGGCTAGCCCCTTCCCAGCTGTAAGGATCTGAGTTCCTTAGAGAAAGTTTTAACTCTGGGGCCTGTTGGCAGGCTCTGGACTTAGAATTGACTCCAGCTGTAGCATGCCTGGAGTTCTGTGAACCCTTTCCTGACAGGCCACATCCTGTATTTTCTGAAGAGAATGCTTCAGGCAGACAGACCTTTCAATGCTATGTCACTCAGGAATCAGTCCCCTAAAAGAGGACATTTGCCCAGTCACCTTAGGGAAAGAGATGAAAAGAAATTGGGAGCCTTAGGACAACATCAAGCTAGCTAGAATGATGCTGAGCCAAAGTCAAAATGGAGGAGAAAGAAATTATGAGAGCTCCTATTTAACACAAATGATTATTACTATGCATTTGGAGCCAACAGTTAATAATAAATTACATTTACAGAACCTTATTTCAATAATATTTTAATTGTTTTGAAGTTTGCAAAATTCTTTGTATTATGTTATTTAATTTCATCTTCCTTGGTAGGTAATTACTCTTATTATTTCCATTTTACCGATAAGGAAACTGAGGCAGAGAGTTAAAACACTTGCTTAGAGTGAGATAATTGGTAAAGATTCAAACTAAGGTCTCTCTGAACAGCTTTTCTTATTAGAGGAGCTAGGGAGTGGTAGTCTGATCCAAGCCAGAACAAATCTTTACTCTATCACTTACTATCTGGATGATGTAAGTCCAGTTAATTAACCTCTAGCCTCCCCTTATTAGTCTATACCATGAAAGAATTGGGTTGAATGGATCTTAGATCCTCTGTTATCTGGATCTATAAGTTTGAATCCTTAGTCATTTTATCTCTCTTGAGTTCCATTTTCTTTATCCATAAAGTGAATGGATTGAACTAAATGGACTTCAAAGTCCCTAATAGCTCTATGTCCTTTTCATCTTAATCTTATTTTTATAAGTTTTATAATAACTTAAAATACCATCATGCAGCCTTATTAATTAAATACCTAGTATGTGGTAGCTACCTTGAAAAGTACTGATAAAACAGATTTTTTTTTCCTCTGCTCAACTACTTTCTTTTTCTGGGTGCACTAATTGTATTATGTTAGAAAATGAGAGTTAAAGAGGTATGAAATACCACATATGGTCTCAGAAATTTTCAGTGCATTCATCTTTTAAAATTATTATTGTAATTCCATATAAGAAAAATGATCTTTTTTTATTAAAGCTTTTTATTTTTTAAAACATATGCACAGATAATTTTTCAACATTGACCCTTGCACAGCTTTATTCCAAAATTTCCCCTCCTTTCCCCCACTCCTTCACCTAGATGGCAAGCAATCTGATATGTTATACATATTAAAATATGTTAAATCCAATATGTGTAAACATATTTATACAATTATCTTGCTGCACAAGAAAAATCAGATCAAAAAGGAAAGAAAATGAATAAGAAAACAAAATGCAAGGAACAACAACTAAAAAGAGTGAGAATGTTATGTTGTGATCCACACTCAGTTCCCACAGTCCTCTCTTTGGGTGCAGATGGCTCTCTGCATTATAAAATCTTTGAAACTGGCCTCAATCACCTGATTTTTGGAAAGAGTCATGTCCATATGGCATATATTGCCATATAACATTGGTATTGCTCTGTACAATGATCTCCTGGTTCTGCTCAAAATGATCTTTTAAAAATAATTAACTTTTATTTAAGAACATATTTCCTACCTTATATCTGTGAATGGAATACAATCTTCTAAATTTTTAATGATATGATTTTTAATATTAAACATTTTAGCACTTCCCCATTTGCCTATTTATTATTTTCTTATAGATCTTTTATTCCAATATTAATCTTCAGATCTCTCTTTAACAAAAATTATTTAAAAAGAAAGAGAAAAGCAATTTGGAACTGGGTCAAAGGATAATCAAACTGCATATCCTTTGATTCACTGGGTCTGCATCTCAAAGAGATCATAAAAAAAGAAAAGGATTTATAGGAACAAAAATGTTTATAGTGGCTCTTTTTATGGTGGCAAAGCACTGGAAATTGAAGGGATGTCCATCAATTATGGAATGGCTGAACAAATTCTTGTATATGCATATAATGGCATATTATTGTTCAACAAGAAATGCTGAACAGGCTGATTTCAGAAAAAAAACCTGGAAACATTAAAATGAATTAATACTGAGTGAAGTGAGCAGAACCAAGAGAACATTGCGCACAGTAATGGCAACACTGTGTGTGATGATCATCTATGTTAGATTTAGCTCCTCTTAGTGTTGTAATGATCGAAGACAATTACAAAATAATTATGATGGAAAATACTATCCACATCCAGAGAAAGAACAATGGAGTCTGGATGCAGATCAACATATACTATTTTCAGGGGATTTTTTTTTGTATGTGTGTATCTTTTCCCTTTTATTCTGTTTCTTCTTTCACAACATGGTGGATGTAGAAATATCTTTGATATGATTGTACATGTATAGCCTATGTCAGATTGCTTTTAGAGGAAAGGGAGAAAGGGAGAAACTTGAGCTCAGAATTTCATTAAAAATGAATGCTGAACGCCAGCTTTATATGCAATTGGAAAAATACTGCTTGTCAAAAATAAAATAAAGAGAAAAATTAAGAAGGGAAAAATAATTTTAAAAGATGAATGCACTGAAAATTTCTGAGACCATGTGTGGTATTTCATACCACTGTAACTCCCATTATTTCAGAGAAGCTGAGGAAGATTTGAAGTCAGAATTGCTCTTTGTAACTTCAATTCTAACTAATTGACTTTCATAATTGTTATCCTTTCCACCTATATTATCATAATCTCGATGTACATTATTTTCCTAGCTCTTTTTATTTCATTTGGATGAGTTCACATAAATCTTCCAATGATGTTCTGAATTTATCATGCTTTTTTCTTACAATCCAAAAATATTCCACTGAATTCATGGGCAGCACTTCATTTTATCTTTATTATTTTATTATTCATTAATTTTTATTTTATTTATTTATTATTGTTTATTATAATTATATTTTATATATTATAATATATATAACAAATTATAATTTATTATAATTATTTTATTATTCACCAATCAGTGGACATCAATTTTGCTTTATGTCTTTACTATTATGAAAAAATTATTATAAATGTCATAATATATGAGGAAAGCCTTTCTTTTTCCTTTTAGATATTAATAAGCAATAATTATCATTATTAATTAATTAATGTTAATGTTAATGAAATTCAATGAGGTAGGTTCCAAACATTCCTTTTTTAGTCTTTGAAGACATGCATCTTTATTTTGGTTGATCTGTGTCTTATATTTGTGAACCAGGATCTTAAATTTTGGGACTCCCATTTGCTGCCACCACTTCCCCCAGCTTTCTTGTGTGTGGGAACAATCTAAGGGTTTTCTGTTTTGTTTTTTCCCCTTTCTCTAAAAGCTCTGTGTCAATCTCACTCCCCCTGTTTTTTTGCTAATAAAAAAAGTTTATCATGAAGGAAACAGAAAAAGAAGCATTACTGTATAATAAAAAGTTCAAGATGTTAGAGTCATGTAACCTTGGTTCAAATCCATTGTCATTTACTACTTATAGGATTTATATGATTCAACCTCTCTAAGCCTCAGTTTCTGCATCTCTAAAATTAAAGTGTTGGGCTACTTGGCTTGACCTTATTTTATGTATTCTTTAATCCAGTGACAGTGTCCTCCTGGCTATTCCATAGACAATTCACTTTGTCTTTCCATAGGAGCATCCTCTCTGCTTGCCTTTCATGCTTTTAAGTGAACATCATCCTCTGCTGCAACTATTGACCTTCTTGGTTTTATTATCTCATTTTTATAACTAGAGTCAGTATGATAGGTAGGGAGAGAGCTAGGCTCAAAGTCAGGAAGTTCTAAAGTCTCATTGATTTACTGACTGTGTGATCTTGGACTAGTCACTTTTTTTTCAGTGATAAATGTCATTAATTAAATTAATAAACTGATTAAATTAAATATGTGAGAGACAGACAGACAGAAAGCCACACAGAGACAGAGATAAGAGAGGGTCAATGATCAACTCTGTGAATTAATTTCCCAGGCCTGCGAACTTCCAGACCAAAATTCCTTTCCCTGATATCTCTTTCTTATTTACTAAAATGAACCTCCCTTATAGAAGAGCTTAAAATACTTTTCAGTCACTGATTTTACATATATTTTAAGTGTACAATAACCATGTTTTGTTTCTGTCACCCCAATTTTAAGAAACAGATACTGGGAGAAGCTGGGATTTTGCCCATGGCCAGGGTAACTGATAAGTGTCAGAGGTGGGACTAGATTCCATCACTTCCTGACTCCCAGAGGCTCCCACTCTATGCCTATTTTCTCCAAATCCCAGCTGATATTTAAGGAAACTACCATGTTTGTAAAGCATTTTATACACTATCTCATTCGGACTATATGTTACACGAAGACCTCATCTAACTGTGCTTGGAAGAATCCATCACCCGAAGTTTGTTTATTGGGGATTCATTCCCTTGGTCATAGTTTGGGATAGTTGTGAGTTTGTGATCAGATTTTAGAGATGGAATGCTCACACAAGTGAAGTCAGAGACCCTTGAAATATTGATGAATTCCAGACTACTGTCATGTTTCCCTAAATAAGGGATTTTCAAGCCTCTGTTAGTATGGATTGACTTATGAAGCTAAATATTTAGAATAACTTTTTTGGTTTCTTCCAACCCTTTTACTTTTTCCCAGAATGCAGTTGAAATTCCCTCTCAACTCTACAGGACCATTTTCTTCTATTAATATCAGACTTTACAGTTTAAAAGGACCATCATACATTATCTCATCTTTAAAGAATCTTAAAAAGCTCACACACCTTTTATCTCTCCCATTTCTGTTGGAGAGTATACGTATGGACAGCTTGGCTTTTTTTCCCCTGGCTTAATCGACCTCTCTGTTCACTCATCTTCTGATCCGGATTTTGTCTTTCAAATATTCACATTTTCTGTGTTAAAAAGCCTTCCTCTATTGACCCGTTTAAAGGGGCCCAAGCTTAGAATTTTCATGTAAAAAAAGTTTTTATGTGACCTCATTTCTTGTTTTAAATAGTGCATCTCACTTTTCCTCTCTCTACCAATAAATTAAACAAATTTATTAAAGGTTTATATGTGTCAGACAGAAGGGGCTGTGTGACATACCAAGAAAACCTGGCTTCAAGCCTTGTCTGTGACATGTTCTGATTTTATGACCTGGGTCAAGTAATTTAACTTTTCAGTGTTGTAGGGAGGATTCTGGCTTGCAGCATATAAAGAATTGTTTTATTTTATTTTATTTTTTGAGAGAGAGTGTAAAAATGTGACTAATAGAATCTTTATTATAGGAGAAACAGAAACAGTTATCTAATAGAAAGAACATGGGACAAGGAAGCTGGGAAGCTGAATTCTAGTTCTAGCTTTAAGTTGCAGCATTTTTGGGGGAAGTTTCTTTATCAAAGAGTTTCCTGGATCAAAGTAAACACACTCCCAAGTGTGCTGGAATATAAAGCACAAATGAAACAATCCTTGGCCCCTCAAATGGCTAACATTCTATAATGGTAGACAGCATGTATACACAAAAACAGATGCACAATAACTATCAGGCCATTTTTGTTATGTATGTTGTGGACTGTGGTGAGAGTGGGGTAGTTATTAGATGGGGGAATTAGGAAACATTAACTCTCCTAATTCTATTTCCTACCCAATCTTAAAGGTGGCAGCTGCTCTTATTAAAAATGCTAATGCTAATATTGCATCTTTGACACCTCTCTCATTCCTACCTTTCTCCCTTCAATCTTTATCCTCTAATATTTTAGCTGTTTCCTTATATTTTATCTTCTCCCAAACTGTCATGTATATTTGACCTCTGAAATTCAACATGTCCCCAGTTGGTGAGGGTAAAAGTTCAAAAATAAATTTAATTTTAAATTTAAACTTTAATTTAATTTAAATTTTAATTCTTAAACAAATGAATTTAAAATTTAAAGCTCAAAATTTATTTTTTTAAATATAATTTAAAATTTTAATTTTTAAAATTTAAATGAACAAATTAAGTCAAAAATCATAGATTTAGAACTAGAAGTCCTTTGAAGGTCACCTAGTCTAATCCCTTTTTTTTGCAGATGAGGAAAGGGGGATAACTAGAGATTAAGTGATGTGCTTATGGTCACATAGTTGGTAAGTTTCTGAGATGGGATTTGAACTGAGGTTTATGAAACTACGAGTCACATATCAAATCAAACCCTTTCATTATGTCATGCTACTTTCCTCTCCTTTTCCTTTCCCCATTCTCCTTCTACTAATACTAGTATACTGGAGCCAGCTCAAACCTTCTCACAAATGCTAATTGTTAAATTTTTAGTTGGCAAATGTCTCAAATAATTTAATTTATTGTTTTGTTGATCAATTAGACTTAGGAAAGTAATAGAGAAAATGTTAATATCAAAGGTTAAACTTAAAAGCATGGAATAATTAATTTTTTGAGAGCTGTGTGTTAAATGTTTACTACCATTATGATACACACACACTCACTCCTCACTCATATATATGTTCTATCATTACCTGATATAACTTCAGGTATACGGGTAAAATTTGGTGTCTTCATATCCTTAATTTTCTAATTCTCCTGTATTTGTTTTATAAATATTTCTTTCTGTATTGAGTGACGTCTGGCTTAGGCTCACCAGGTGCTCTCATTTCCTTCTTGCCTTGCCTCCTGGATGCCATATAGTATCTCCTCCAGTAGAATATTTTATTCATTTCATCCTTATCAATAATTTTCACTCTAGCTTTCTCATTTACTGCTCTTTTTTTCTTCCTGTGATAAGTACTAAAAGTTCTATTAGTCACATATTTCCTCTCTCTGTCTCTGTCTCTGTCTCTGTCTCTGTCTCTGTCTCTGTCTCTCTCTCTCTCTCTCTCTCTCTCTGTCTCTCTCTCTCTCTCTGTCTCTGTCTCTCCTCTCTCTCTCTCTCTCACTCTCTCTCTTTCTCTCTCTCTCTCTCTCTCTCTCTCTCTCTCTCTCTCTCTCTCTCTCTCTCTGTGTCTCTCTGTCTCTCTGTCTCTCTCTCTGTCTCTGTCTCTCCTCTCTCTCTATCTCTGTGTCTCTCTGTCTCTCTCTCTGTCTCTGTCTCTCTCTCATCTCTCTCTCTCTCTTATCTCTCTCTCATCTCTCTCTCTTATCTCTCTCATCTCTCTTTCTCTCATCTCTCTCTCTCTCTTATCTATCTCTCTGTCTCTGTCTCTCTCTCTCTCTCTGTCTCTGTCTCTCTCTCTCTTATCTCTCTCTCTCGCTCTGTCTCTGTCTCTCTGTCTCTCTCTGTCTCTCTGTCTCTGTCTCTCTCTGTCTCTCTGTCTCTCTTATCTCTCTTTCTCTCTCTTTCTCTCTCTCTGCTTCTCTCTGTCTCTCTCTAGCTCTCTCTCTCTCTCTCTCTCTCTCTCTCTCTCTCTCTCTCTCTCTCTCTCTCTCAAATAGAAACATTTTGTAATCTGGACAATGACGAGATTTTGGCTCCTGAAGAGCTGCCCTCAACTGGCCCTGTTCTTAAACATTAGTTCCAACTCTTAATGAACATTGGCCCTTGCCCTCATCTGGCAGTATCAGATTTTGCCCTTGATTACCATCTTCTCTATCTTGACTCCCACTCGGTCCACAGGAACCAGTTTCCTATTTCCTGTCCCCTTCTCTTGCACTCAATTAATAGATATTAGCCTGGGATCATATTAAGCAACCACTACTAAAAACATGCTATTCCCAAATTTGAGGAATTGCTAAAGACCATCATATCCTCCACTCAGAGCACAGATGCTCTCATTCTATCTTTCCCTGCTATTCCTTCTGAGAACAACTCTTCCTCTTATTCAGCTGACAATAACAATAACTAGAATTGATAGAGAGGATCCCAAAAACTTTGGAGCAATTAAATTTTCTAATATCCTGTATAATGCTTTATGATTTTCAAATTTCTTTACATATATAAATATGTATATATATTATGTATATAATATGTATATATATAATATTATATATACATATATGTGTGTGTTATGTTATATTATATAGCCCTTTGAGGTAGTTGAGTTATTATCAATCCTCATTTTACATATAGGGAAAATGAGTCAAGGACTATAAATAATGAGTTGTCCAGAGTCACAGAGTTAGTAAGCATTCAAAACAGGATTAAAATTTAGGTCTTCCTGACTCCCAATGTAGTACTGTCTATCTGGTTTCTTCAGGAGAAGAATGTCATAAATTTGAGAAATCTCTTCACCTCAGTGGACATCAAGGTACAATCTAAAGTTTGTACCTTGTAAGGAACAGTGAAGAGAGAGGAGAGAAAAAAAATACTTAATGGGGTCCTTTTCCCCCCTCTTTTTTATATTAATGCATATTTATGTAATAAAACAAGCATTTCTATAACATAAGAAAATACAAAAAGATGATTGTAATAAAACCACAAATCTACTAAACATAACTTATTCTTTTTAAATATATGACAAAATATTTCTTTTATATTTCTTTAAATTTTTTTTTTACCCCTCCAAAACCTGGAACTAGAGATGGCCACATGAGACACTTAGAATCAGCTTTTGAAAGAATAGTGAATTTATTATTTAAAAGTGTTGGACTTACATAAATGAGGAATAGCCAAAACAAAAAAAGATTACAAATCAATCATCATAATGAATATTGATGCAAAAATTTTGAGTAAAATATTAGCAAAGAGTCTGGTGATGAATAAGTTATCAGCAGGATAATACATTATGATCAAGTGGGATTTATACTAGGAATGCAGAGCTGGTTCCATATCAGGAAAACTTATTATAATTGACCATACGAATAACTAAATTAATAAAATTCACATAATAATCTCAATAGATGCAGAAAAAGCTTTTGACAAAATACAACACTATTCCTTTCAAAAACTCTGGAGAACATAGGAATAAAGAGAGTTTTCCTTGAAATGGTAAGCAACACTTACCTAAAACCATTAGCAAGCATTTTTTGTAATGGGGAGAAGCTGTACATATTCCTAATAAGATCAGGGGTGAAACAAGGATGCCCATTATCACTACTGTTCTTTAATATTTTATTAGAAATATTGGCTTTAGTGATAAGAAAAGAAAAATAAATTAAAAGAAATAGAATAGGCAATGAGGAAATAAAACTATCACTCTTTGCAGGTGATATAATGATATACTTAGAGAATCCTAGATAGTCATCCAAAAATATACTTGAAACAATTAACAGCTTTAGTAAAATTTCACGATATAAAATAAATCCATACAAATCATCAGCATTTCTATATATTATTGACAAAGCCCAAAGCAAAAGAAAGAGGAATTCCATATAAAATAATTGCACTCATAGTATTTTCACCATTTTTGTTGCTGTTTGCTTGCTTTTTGTTTTCTTTTTCATTGCTTTTCTTTTTTGATCTGATTTTTCTTGTGCAGTATTCTATTTGTGGAGTTATGTGTAGAGGAACTGTAAATGTTGAACATGTATTGGATTGCTTACTGTCTGGGGGAGGGGATAAGAGGAAGAATTGGAGAGAAAACTTGGAGCACAGGAAGGGATAGATGTTGAAGGCATATGTTGTGAAAATAAAATGCTTTTATTTAATAAATAAAATAACTGTAGACAATATGAAATATTTGAGTGTTTACTTGCCAAAAAAACCCCAGGAACTATATGAAAACAATTACAAAACACTTCTCACACAAATAAAGTCAGATTTAAATAAGTGGGAAAATACCAATTGCTCACAGGTAAAAATGACAATTCTGACTAAATTGGTTACTTGTTCAGTGCTATACCAATCAAACTACCAAAAAATTATTTTATGGAACTAATTTTTTTTAAATTTAGCTGGAAGAACAAAAAGTAAAAAATATCAAAGGAATTAATGAAAAAAAAAAGTACAAAGGATAGTGACCTAGCAGTACCAATCCTAAACTGTATTATAAGGCAACAGTCATCAAAACCATTGAGTACTGGATAAGAAATAGAGTGGTACATCAATGGATAGGTTAAATAAATATGACACAATAATCAATGACTTTAGTAATCTAGTATTGATAAATGCCAAAAACTCCAGTTTCTGGAATAAGAACTCCCTATTTCACAAAAATTACAAGGGAAACAGGAAAATAATGTCAGAAATTTGGCAAAGACTTACATCTCACACCCCATATCAAAATAAAGTAAGAATGGGCCCATGATTTGGGCCTAAAGGTTGATACCATAAGCAAATTAGAAGAACAAGGTTTAGTTTACCTATCAAATTTTTGGAGAAGGGAGGAATTTATGAGGACATTTCTAATATAGAGAATTGACACAAATATATAATAATACAAGCCATTCTTTAATTGATAAATGATCAAAGGATATGGACAATTTTCAGATGATGAAATTAAAGCCATCTATAGTCATATACATTGCTCTAAATAACTATTGATTAAAGAAATGCAAACTAAATCAACTCCGAGATTCCATGTTACACATTTTGGATTGGTTAAAATGACAGGAAAAGATAATGATGAATGTTGGAGTGGTTATGGGAAAACTAAGACACTAATGCATTGTTGGTGGAGTAATGAAATGATCCAATGATTCTAGAGAGTAATTAGGAACTATTCCCAAAGGCTTTAAATCTCTGCTTATCTTCTGACCCAGCAGTGTCACTACTATATCCCAAAGAGATCATAAAAAGGAAAAGGAACCTACATGTACAAAAAATGTTTGCAGAAACTCTTTGTAGTAGCAAAAAATTGAAAAATGAGTACATGCCCATCTTTTGGAGAATGACTGAATAAGTTATGATATATGAATGTCATGGAATATTATTGTTTTATAAGAAATGATCAGCAGGATGATTTCAGAGAGACCTGGAGACACTTACATGAACTGATGCTGAGTGAAATGAGCAGAACCAAGAGAACAATAAACACAGCAATGGATGATGCTCAATTCTGATGAACTTGGTTCTTTTCAACAAGGAAGTGATTCAGGTCAATTCCAATAGATTGTGATGGAGAGAACCCTCTGCATCCAGATAGAGGACTATGGGGATTGAATATGGATCAAAGCATAGTATTTTCAGCATTTTTATTGTAGTTTACTTGCTTCTTTTTCTTTCTTATTTTTTCCCTTTTTGATCTTTTTTTTTCTTGTGCAGCATAATAAATGTGTAAATATGGATAGTAGAATTGCATAAGTTTAACATATATTGGATTGCTTGCTGTCTAGGGGAGGGATGGGGGGAAAGGAGAGAGAAAAAGAGAGAAAACACAATATTTTACAGGGGTGAATGTTGAAAACTATATATATATATATATATATATATATATATATATATATATATATATATATATATATATATATATATATTGAAACCGAAAGAGCTATATTATTTTAAAAATAACTATGCATACCCTTTGATTCAGCTATGCCTTACTGGGTCTGTATCCCAAGGAGATCACAAATGAGGGAAAAGAATCCACATGTGCAAAAATGTTTGTTGCAGCTCTCTTTGTGGTAGCAAAGAATTGAAAAATGAGCCCATGCCCATAAATTGAATAATGACTAACTAAGTTATGGTACATGAAGCTAATGCAATATTATTGTTCTAGTAAAAATGATGAACAAGCTGATTTTAGAATGGTCTGGAAAGATTTACACAAACTGTTTCTGAGCAAAACAAGCAGAACCAAGAATACATTGTACACATTAATAGCAAAGTTATGCAATGATCAACTATGAAAGACTTGGCTCTTCTCAGCAATCCAGTGATCCGAAGCAATCCCAATAAACTTTGGATAAAAAACACCATTTGCATCCAAAAATATGGAAACTGAATGTAAATCAACATATGTTATGTTCACTTTTTTTCTTTTTTTTTTTCTTCATGGTTTTCCCTTTTGTTCAGCTATTTATCTCTCAATATGATCCATTAAGAAATATGTATAAAATGAATGTATAGCTATAGAACCTGAAAAAATAATAATTAAAAAAGAGTTGGACCATAGTTGGCTCTAGGTCATTGAATCACTAGCCAAAATCAGCAAAATTCAAAGGTCAATTAGCCTAAGGATCAGTTTTTCTAGTAACCCATTTGTCAAAGCCTTTATTAAATTCAAAGCTCAACATTAAATGGCACCTAGAGACAGGAGAAAGTGATACAGCAGAAATAACTATGAAAAGGGGTTATAGAACACAGAGAATAACTTGATGGGCAAAGTGCAATAAGAGGGAAGGGGGCAGTTTGTTCTCTATTTTGGGGGCTTTCCTTAGATTCAGAGGCATCATATGGTTTGGGTCAATGCATATTCTCCTCTCCTTATGTTGGTAACCTTTTTCAAGTGCTATTTGTGGCAGTAATTAAACTTACAACATTTCACATATGGTTTTTGGCATTTTGGCATTTTGGCACAAATGGTTTTGTTTGTTTGTTTATTTTTGTTTTATGGACCAGATTTGTGATTGAATGAATGTAGAGAGAGTAGAATATATGCCCAGTAAGGGAATTCATTTTTATTAAAATAGATATAGGATTATTCTGCAAATTAAATTTCAGAGAGTTGCTTAATCTCTATGAAATTATGTAATTTTCCCAAGGTCATTCAATTTGTCTATGTTAGAGGCAGACATTAAATTCAGATCTTCCTGACCACATGGCTGAGGTCTCTATTATCTCATTCATATTTTAAAATATTTCCTTGAATCTATAGAAAGATAATTTTACTTTCTTTGGTTTCCTTTTTATTAAAAAAAAAATCTAGGTTATTTAAGTAAACCTCCTGAATAAATTACCCACATAAGGGTTAAGTGACTTGTCCAAGGCCATATAACCAGTTAGTGTTGTAGATGGAATTTAGACTTAATTCTTTTCAAATTCAGGTTCAACACTATTCCCTGCAGCAACTTTTAATTAACAAGGCAAATATTATAACCATAGACAACTTCATACAAGTTAAACCAAATAAATTTGGACTCTAGCCACTAACAAACTGTTTTCAGCCTTGTTTTTTTTTTTTTTTTTTTTTTTTTTTTTTTTAGTAACTTCAACATTTCTTTCAAGGTATAAGTGGCTGCTAACCACTGCTGTCTAGTATATTGGCCTTCCATTATTGACTTACAAAATAAGCAAAACTTTGGCTTCTGTAAAATGGGGCTAATGAGATCTAAAGAACTTATTTAAAAGGTTAATGGGAGAATCATCTTCAAACCATGATGTAAAAGTTAGAGAGATAGAAAAAGCATCATTAAATACTTACTACATGCCATGCACTGTGGTAAGTCTTGGGAATACACATTCAGGCAAAATAAATCATTCATATACTCAAAATAATTTACTTCCTAAAGTAGAATTAGGGTAAGGATCATAAGTATTCAAAAGGAATCAAGGTGGAGTGGTTGTCTGGGGAACCATGAATTATTCAAAGAACTGATAATAGTTAGCCCTGAAGCTGCTTCAAATGGTAGTCCAAGGGAGGAATTTATCAACTGGAAAAGGAGGTTTATTAGTTATTATTTCTGTTATTGCTATTAAGGTATTTTTGATAATGGGCTGCACTCAATTTACTCTTACCTCCTTTGACCTTTGGAACATCTACAATTTGGATTTTTCTGAAAGTGTGTTGTTCTATGATTCACTTAAAAATTTCCCTGACCGAGGTTATCCTTGGCTAGCATATAACACCACCAGGACAATATTGTCATTAGTAAGATGGCACACCCTGTATGGTGAGTATGGGCCATTCAGAAAAATGCACAAATACTGAAGAGATGTCTAAATGTGCTCATTTCATATTGATACATGATGTAGAGGCAAAGGCATGAACAAGAAACTTAAGAGGTGTTCTGTCTAGACAGGGTGGGGTTCAGTGCAATTTATTACCCATCTTCCAATGAGTATGGCCAAGTTTCATTGATGCTACTTTATTTTAAGAATAAAGTGAAAAAAAAAAAAAAACAGGAGCAGGACTGTCAAATATGAAAAAAACAAGCAGTGAGAGATCATATTAGACATAAGGAGAAAGAGCAGAATATAGATATCAGGCAAGAAGATAAAAAATGGAAACCAAATTAACTTGATGAAGGACTTTGGAGTTAAGGATAACACTCTTTGTCCTGATTAAACTTAACACTCAGACCATTCCACCCTCTGGAAATAAAATCACAATAATTTAGGGAGAGGCAAAATTAAATAGGAAATATGATTTTGTTATTTAGTAAAGTGAAAAGAAAGATTAGGTATAGGGAAGATTGTGTTTTGTCCTCTTATTATGGCCATCATTAATCAAGAATTTACTAAGTCCAGCTACATTTCAACATGGTTAAATTCTGGGATATAAAATCAAAAATAACACTGTCTGACATTGAAGAATTCTCAATATAAATAAAATAGACAACATATACAAATATAAATTCGTGTGTTTCCACAGATGCACACATATTAATTCACATATATTCAAAAGACATACACTTTTAGGAAGATGGCATGAATAACTTTGTTGGGGAATGTCAGTAAAGGTTTAATGTAATTAGAAAAAACTATCAGTATAATTGGCCATATTAACAACCAAATTAACAAAAGTCATATGATCATCTCAATAGTTGCAGAAAAAGCATTTGATAAAATCCAACATCCATTCCTATTAAAAACACTTGAGAGTATAGGAATAAATGGACTTTTCCTTAAAATAATTAGTAGCATCTATTTAAAACCATCAGTTAGCATCATATGTAATGGGGATAAACTTGAACCATTCCCAATAAGATCAGGAGTGAAACAAAGTTGCCCACTATCACCATTACTATTCAATATTGTATTAGAAATGCTAGCTTTGGCAATAAGAGATGAGAAAGAAATTAAAGGAATTAGAATAGGTAATGAGGAAACTAAACTATCACTCTTTGCATGATATGATGATATACTTAGATTCTACTAAAAAGCTATTAGAAATAATCTACACCTTTAGCAAAGTTGCAGGATATAAAATAAACCCACATAAATCATTAGAATTTTTATATATCACTAACAAAATCCAACAGTTAAGAGATACAAAGAGAAAAAAAAATTAATGTAGATGGTGGTGCATGAACAAAATCATGAAGGAAATTAAGGATTCTAAGAAGGAAATGTGTTACAAGCATGGAAGACAGACTGATCAGGCACAGAAAAAGGAAATGGAGTTCCAGGTGGGAAAAGCATCAATTTGGCTGAACCTCAGTGAAAGGGAGTTTAACAAGGCTTGAAAGGTAGGTTAGGATCAGGTGGCGAAAGACTGACAATCCACTCTTTAACAATCTTCAGTGACAAGATGGCGGAGAAGAAACACACGACTCAGTGAACGTCCTCACTCCCTCACAACCAATTAGATAAATTAAGTCTCAGAATTAGCTCAGGACTGATAGATACCACAAGGACTGGAAGCACGATTTACCAGCTGAAGAGAATCTGGAGTTTCAACAGGAAAGGTCAGTTCTCAGGGGAGGAATAAGAAAGACCAGCACAGACGGTGGGGTAGGGGCACACTGCGCCCATTGCGCTGGGAGGGGCTCTGGGATCAGAGAAGCCACTGAGGTAAAGGAATCTGGCACAGGCTGTTAGCTCTTCTCTGCTAATTATTTAACAGTTCGGAAGAGAAAGCCAAAATATTTTAAAACTCAGATTAGATTCCCCCTTCTCCCCCCACCCTGGGGGTGACTCAGCAGATCTCGGCACCAGGGGGTGTGGCCTCAGCTCCCTCCTGAGAATAGTTAAGAGATTGACAAGTGGGTGGATACGGCCCAAGGCAACACACCCTGCCTAGCTTAGCTGGAGGGAGTGGAACTCAGCTCCAGGAAGTCCCAGAGAAGCGGAACCTTGCGGTTTCTGGCAGACACTTCCAGTTTGAGCGCAGGGGCTTCTCACGTCACCTGCTGCAGACATCCACTCCCCACCCGGACACATAGACTGGGCTTCCTGCTGTCTTCACTATTCTACGCCCTCGAAGCACAGTAGTGCTAATCACCTCTGAGGCACTTCCAGGGAGGGGGTGGGGAACTCTCTCCCAGAGCTCTATCTTAGCTCGGGCGCAGGGGCCGCTGCATCCATCCGGTCTGGGAGGAAGCTGGTAAAGAAGTAAATAATTTCCTACCCCAGGGACAGACCCCAAAAGATTTTTTTTAAGTATGAGCAAAAAAGCTAGAAAAACCATAGATTCCTTCTATACAGAGAAAGAGCGGGTAACCAACCCCGAGGAAGTTAACAGCAAAGATTCAGAAGATAACAACCTAAAGGGGAACGATTCCTGCCCCCCATCACATAACTCTCTCCTAGAAGAAGCTCTTAAAAAATTGAGGGAGATCGAAGAAAAATGGGGAAAGGAAAGAGAAGTTATGATAGAGAATAACAATGTCCTGAAATTGGAGTTGGAAAAAATAAAGAATTCACAGGAGATGCAGGGAAACAAAATTAGTGAATTAGAAAAGGTTAAAAAAACACAGGAAAGTAATATTTCTGAATTGGAAAAGATAAAAAAGTCTCAAGAAAATAGAATTTCTGAATTGGAAAAAGAAAATAATTCTCAAAAAAAAAAAATTAGGGAAATGGAAAAAAATTCAATAGAGCAAAATAACTCATTTAAAAACGAAATTGGGCATATATAAAAAGAACTAAAAACTGTGAAAGAAGAAAATAGCTCCTTAAAAGTCAGGATGGAACAAATAGAAATGAATGATTCACAGAGAACCCAAGAATCAGTCAAACAAAACAAAAAAAATGAGAAGCTGGAGAACAACGTCAAATACTTACTGGGAAAATCTATAGACCTAGAAAATAGATCTAGGAGAGATAATCTGCGGATTATTGGACTTCCCGAAAACTATGACCAAAAAAAGAGCCTAGATTCTATTTTACAGGAAATTATCAAAGAGAACTGTCCAGAGATAATAGAAACAGAAGGGAAAGTAGATGTGGAAAGAATTCATCGAACTCCTTCTGAAATAGACCCTAAAAAAAGAACACCACGGAATATTGTGGCTAAGCTGCAGAATTACCACACAAAGGAGAAAATCCTGCAAGCAGCTAGAAAAAAACAATTTAAATACCAAGGTGCCACAATAAGGGTCACTCAAGATCTGGCTGCCTCCACATTAAAAGATAGAAGGGCCTGGAACCTGATATTCCGTAAGGCAAAAGATCAAGGACTGCAACCAAGAATGAACTACCCAGCTAAGTTTAGCATCTTTTTCCATGGAAGAAGATGGTCATTCAATGAAACAGAGGAATTCTATATGTTTCTAAGAAAAAAACCAGACTTAAACAAAAAATTTGATCTACATCCACAAGACTGAAGAGAAACAGAAAAAGGTACACAGAACCCTTGAGAACTGTAACTCTGTTGTGGGTATATAAAAAATACTCAAGGATAATTTGATTTTACTGATATAAAAGAAAAAAAGGGGGGTGTAGTAAAGGGAAGGAGGTCGGTTCAGAAAAAGGGGAAGGAGTGATAAAAAGAGGGAAACAATCTTCAGTGACTTCCTATTTACCTTAGGGACCAAATATAAATGTCTCTGGTTTTTAAAGACTTTTAATAGTAAAACTAAAGTCTATTAATAGTCAAATCTGTGCTTCAAGAAAATCTCTTTAGCAGTGGAGTGGAGAATGGCCTGGAGTAGAAATGCAAGACAGAGAGCAGTTAGAAACTCATTGTAATAATCTAGGAGAAAGGTAATAAAGCCCTAAAATGGGATATTTGGGTTTTTTAAAAAGCTTTTTTATTTTCAAAATATATGCACAGATAATTTTTCAACATTGACCCTTGCATAGCCTTGTATTTCAGATTTTCCCTTTCTTCCCCCCACCTCTCCTAGATGGCAAGCATTCCAATATATGTTATACATTTTAAAATATATGGTAAATTAAATATGTATAAACATATTTATATAATTCTCTTCCTGCAAAAGAAAAATCAGATCAAAAAGGAAAGAAAATGAATAAGAAAACAAAATGCAAGCGAACAACATCAAAAAGAGCGAGAATGTTATTTTGTGAACCACATTCAGTTCCCACATTCTTCTCTCTGGGTGCAGATGGCTTTCTTCATCACAAAGATCATTGGAACTGTCATCAATTATCTCATTGTTGGAAAGAGTCACATTCATCAGAATTGATCATCATATAATGTACAATGATCTCCTGATTCTGCTCACTTCACTTAGTATCAGTTCATGTAAGTCTCTCCAGGCTTCTCTGAAACGCTCTGGTGGTCATTTCTTACAGAACAATAATATTCCATCGCATTCACATACCATAATTTATTCAGCCATTCTCCAACTGATGGACATCCACTCAGTTCCCAGTTTCTTGACACTACAAAAAGGACTGCTACAAATATTTTTGCACATGTGGGTCCCTTTCCCTTCTTTAATAGTTCTTTGAGATATAAGCTTAATAATAACACTACTACATCAAGGGGTATGCACAGTTTGATAACTTTTTGAGCATAGTTCCAAACTGCTCTCCAGAATGGCTGGATCAATTCACAATTCCACCAACAAAGTATTAATGTCCCAGTTTTTCCACATCTACTCCAACATTCGTCATTATCTTTTCTTGTATCTTAGCCAATCTCAGAGGTGTGTAATGATGTCTCAGAGTTGCCTTAATTTGCATTTCTCTGTTCAATAGTGATTTAGAGCATCTTTTCATATGATTAAAAATGGTTTTCATTTATTCATCTGAAAATCATCTGTTCATATCCTTTGACCATTTATCAATTGGAGAATGGCTTGAATTCTTAGAAATTTGAGTTAATTCTCTATATATTTCAGATATGAGGCCTTTACCAGAATCCTTAAATGTAAAAACATTTTCAATTGAAATATTTGTTAAGTTAAAAAAGAGAAAGTTGCTAAGCAGCTTAATGGGGCAGTGTATATAGCACCCAGACACTTAAGTTTTATTAGCTGTATGATGCTGGGCAAGGCATTTAACCCCAATTGCCTCACAAAAAGAGAGAGAATGAGAGAGAGAGAGAAAGAGAGAGAGAGAGACAGAGAGAGACAGAGAGAGACAGAGAGAGAGACAGATAGAGAGACAGAGAGAGAGAGAGAGAGAGAGAGAGAGAGAGAGAGAGAGAGAGAGACAGACAGACAGACAGACAGACAGACAGAAATACAGAGACAGAGACACAGAAAGGAGAGAGAGAGAGACAGAGAGAGACAGAGACAGAGAGAGACAGAGAGACAGAGAGACAGAGAGACAGAGAGACAGAGACAGACAGAGACAGAGAGAAAGGAAAGGATGTGAGAGAGATATAAGTAAGTAGAAACAAAATGATGAGTGGGGATATGAGGATTGTTGAGTTGAGAACTGGAGTCTTTCTAAAGACTCTTGACCTTGAAAGAAATAGGGAATTTTGAAAGTGGGGTGGCAGGATTTAAGTAGTTGATGAGATAATCAATTAGAAATATCTAGGAGGTGATTTGGGAGCAAGGACCAAAGCTAAGAAGAAAGATTATAGTTGGATACACAGATCTGGAAAGTATCAGAGTACAGATGATAACTGAACCCTTGCAGTGGAATGTTAAAATGTTAAAAGTCAAATCTGCCTCATTTCCATCACTCTTAAGTCTATTCAACAAAAAATAATCAAGCTTGGATTAGTAGCATTTACTAATTTCATAGGTGGGAAGCTCTCACTGAAAAATGTAATTCCTCTATGAAGTGGTAGTAGCACATCCACTGACCCACATGAGATGGGAAAATCATTAAGAGACAAAAAAAAGGTTCCTAGTAAAACTTGATGAATACCCAAGTTGGGAAGGGAGAGAGTGGTATAATCTCTCTCTCTCTCTCTCTCTCTCTCTCTCTCTCTCTCTCTCTCTCTCTCTCTCTCTCTCTCTCTCTATATATATATATATATATATATATATATATATATATATATATATATATATATATATATATATAAAATGATTCAACAAAAGAAATCGAGATAAAACAGAGGATAGGAAGTGAAGCAAGAGATAGCCATGGGTGAAAAACTAGAGAGAAGAGAATATCAAGAAGTTAAGAGTTGTTCAACAGTATAAAATTTTGCAGAGAAGAATGAGGAATGAGGAAAAAAATCAGATTTCACAACTAAGAAATCATTAGTAACTTGAAGATAGAAGTTTCATTTGAGTGATTAGATCAGCAGTTGGAATGCAAAAGGGTCAGAAAGGGTGAAGTAGAGTCAGAGGGCAGATAACAGTTCCCTCCTCCCTCAATCCCTAGATTTTGACTGAGAAAGGGAAGAGAGATATAGGATATACAGAGGATGGGAAAAGCTACTGAGTGGATCTTTTTTTTAAAGAGAGGGGAGCCTAGAGTATGCTTTAAGGCACCAGAAAAGGGTAAATAAGAGAGAAGAGAAACTAAACTCTTGAGTCATGACTCAATATCTGGAAATAAATAGTTCTTTAGTTTATGATTAAAGTCCATTTGTATGAATGGGTTCTTTCCTGTAGGAAATCCCAGTGAGTGACATTTCTTATTGGTTTGACCCTATTATTTATTATGGTGTTAAGGAGAAAAGGAGATGGAATCAATGTAAAATGTCAGAAATACCAATGATGATGATGAAAATATATAGAAATATATAATAATAGAAAATATAATAATGGAATAGAGTATCAATAATAGAAATAATAAAAGAAAATAGTATAGTATAATAATAGAAAAGAGTATCAATAAAGCGCATTTTAACTATTGCCAGACATAATCAGTTCTAATGAATTTTGCTTCTTTATGCTGCATACATGACATAACAATAATCATAACTGATAATTATATGGCACCTTATATTTTTGCATTGTGCTGTACCTATTGATGTTATTTTATTTGTGTCACAACAACTCTATGGAGTAGACGCTACTATTATGACCACTTTAAAGATAAAAAAATTTGGGAAAATTATAGTCTTGATCCTAACCCTCCAAAAATTTGCATGAAGTATGCAAAAGCATAAAAAAATGAATGGAATTTCTATAACTCAAGCTGCCTCATAAGCTTCAATACCAATTAAAATGCATTACTGAATTCTACTCCATACAACCCAAATCCCTGAGTATAAGACTGCCAAAGCAAGTTTTCAAATGCAAAAAAAAAAATGCTTTTTAGTGCCTAAAGCAGCACTGATTTAATTTTCCAATGCAGATTTCCAATCTCTCCCATGATCACTCCAAGTTTACAAAAATGGAATTCATGCATGAGGTGGGAGAATGGGATTTCTTGGAATCCAGAAGAGCCTAACTGTGGAAAGCAATACATTTCCGCTCCAACTTTGCTCCAAATACCTTGCTGGAAACACACACACAAAAAAAATAAAATTGTAATATGATGCTTAAAACACTCAAAAAGAAATGGCCAGACTTTTTTCCTGTGTCCAATAAGAGACAAAACATATAAAAATAAATAAAATGTTTTTTTTCTTTTTTCACTCCCTAGTTTTCTGGATTATAAATTTTGTTTTGATCTAAAGTACTTTTAAAAATGACACTTTTCGTTTTTATGTTCCAGGGTATAAACTCTATTCACCCATGTATAATGGCAACTCTGAATATCATAAAATTATAGCTCTAGAGATCTTAGGAAAAGATCTCAAGAGTCATCTAGACTAGGGTCTATTAACTTGCTTACATTATAAATCCCTTTGGCATGAACCCCTATTCATGGTCCTGTTTTAAAATATTTGGAGAAAATTCTAAATTTCAGTTAGAAGTTAATGAAAATAAAGATTATTTTTCCTATTAACAAAGTCTATGGCTAATACTATGGAATTTATTTATGGCACTCTGTGGTGGTGATGTAGAGAGGTAATAAATATTTATTAAGCACCTGCTTTATGTCAGGTATTTTTCAAATAATAATAAGAATAGCAAACAGTTATATGTTTACTATAAGCCAGATGGGAGCTGCTAGCTGGGCCCATAGTGCACAGAGCACTCAGCTTACAATCAGGAAGACATAACTTCCTGAGTTCAAATCCAGCCTGAGACACTTACTTCCTAGGTATGGAACCTTGGACAAAATCACTTAACCCTATTTGCCTCAATATCTTCATCTGTAAAATGAGCTAAAGGAGGAAATGGCAAACCACTCTAGTATCTTTGTGAAAAAATATATATATATATTAAAAGAGATCACAAAGAGTTGGACATAACTGAATAAAAAGTATTTCTTTATTACCTGCTGCCTATATACACACATACATGTACATGTTGTTCTGTCATTAAAAACATCAACAATAACAAAAAAATCCTTTGACTGATTCTACCATCTCCTCCAAATACTTTCCTATATTTCCCCTCCCCTTCTCGAATAAATTCCATCAAACTATTTACTATCATATACTTCCACTTCCTTTATGGTCTAAACCAGATTTCCAATCTCATCCTTTAATTGCAATTCTTCATAAAGTTACCAGTGATTTCTCAATTGAAAAATCTTTTCCATATTTTCATGCATTTTCCTGTCTTTACTCCTCTTGGCTTACCTCCCTATCTTTATCTTTTTTGACCCCTCTGTAACAACTGATATTCTCAATCACCTTTTCTTCTTAGAGAAGAAAAGTGTTAACAAAAAAATGACTAGATTTATGAGGAAACATGAGATGGTACTTTTTTCAGGCAATTTTAGGATATTTTATTAATTTGCTTTTGGGTATTTTGTGCCTATTTGAATTTCTTTTGTGTATAAGAAATAGGTATTTGTTCTATACCTGAATTAAATTCTACATCAAGTGACTTCCTACCTTTCCTTTTGGGGAGATAGCCATGAGCCAACAATTAAGCTATAATTAATTATTTTCTGGATCACCATGATAGGGATTTAGCCAGCCAAATAGTATAAGATAGGGAACTAGGCCACATCTCCTTAGAAACCAGACTACAAGTACTAATAATGATATAGCTACATAGATAAATTGAATGCATATTGACAATAAATTAAGAAGCAATGGTAGGAGTACCAAACTTCCTTGGATACAGCAACAGCTTCTTAATATCAGATTAATAAATTGAGGATGATAATATTATCTTCTTGACAAGATTACTGCCATTAGCAAATGAAAAAATATTTATAAAGCACTATATACATATGGGCTATTATTTTATTTTTGATCTCCTGCAAAGCCCAGAATAATGTCTTGCATATAACAGACATTCAATAAATACTGATTGTATAAATATAAGAATGAATTTGGATAAGGGTGGAAGTGTGGGATTTGTATGGATGAAATTCAGAATAAATGGAAAGAGAAAACAGCATTAAAAACTCAAGAGACAGTGTGGATTCTCAGATGCAGGGCTTGTCTTGGACTCAGAAAGACCTGAATTCAAACCCAGGGAATATATATTGACTATGTGAGCTTAGCCAAAACCTGTCACTTTTCAATATGCCAGGTTGCTTTCTAAAACTATGAATTATAGACAAATAGCACCAATTAAGTGAATTTGCAACATGGAGAATTCCTCTTGCTGTAGAAATCACGGAACGGAAATGTTATACAATAAATATTAATATAATACAGTATAATTAATATAATCCAAGCAATAATATTAAATATGTAAATATGAATAATTATCATATAATAATTATATTTTAAAAATGCATTGCATATATTGTAAGATTGGCAAAAATAATTTCTCCCACAATACCCATTTGGGGGAGAAAGTGTATGTATTGTAGTTATTGTTATTTTATGGAGGAAAATAGTAAGGATGAAAGAAGTCATTCAGCTCACAAATTACCAGAGGTAGGATTCAAACCAAACTCCACTGATTTCATATATAATCAAGACTTTTTCCATTGTACTATGAAGCATCAGCAGAACTATTGAAACTTTTTGCATAAATAACTACTGAAATGTATTCAACTTCATTTATTTTTGAAATGTATAACTTTTTGAGAGTTGAGAAATATATAAAATTATTAACTCAAGAAGTGATTTTAGAAAAAAGGCAAAACAAGTCATTTCAAGTCTTTTACATTCTCTTTAAAGGAAAGTCCCTTAATCCATTACTAGAATTCTGAAGCTGAGAAACAACTTTTAATATGTCTTCAGTATTTCTCCAGTATTATCATTATATTAATAAGCCTCACCCTATGTAAAACGAATTTCAGAGTGATGAAAACAGCCTCTCTGGAGTTTTTCTTAGTGATCAAAAATCCTGTCTTCATGTCACTGAACTTTGCTTAACCCATTTCAAAGGGTTCTTGGAACAAGCTATCAGGATTTAGGGGGAGGGGAAGAGGTTTGGAAGACAAGATTAAGCATGTGAGTAATGACAGCAGAAGGGAATTACACATTGCTCTGTGTTTAGCCCAGTGGAGGTTTTGTAATCAGAGCTCCTCCAGATGTTTTCAAATACTCCAGGGCAGTCATGTGAAAAAGAAGGCGATGAGGCAATAGGGGAATTACATATCCCAGAGACTTGTTCCCGTGCAATAAAATTCCTTTAAAGTCATTTATCAAAATCATCAGAGTGCTGTGGGGCTCTGAGAACCTCCTGGGATGTCTCCCAATGATGAGGGTGGGATCTTTTGCAAGCACAGTGGGTTCCATGATCTTGAAGTTAGAGACTGAAAAAGACCCAGTAAGTGGTCCTCTAGCTACTACTGAAAAGGGGGAACTCACTACTCCCCGTGACAGTCTAGTCTACTTTTATACAGATGTAATGAATAAGACATTTTATTTTTTTTCTTCCCCCTCCAAAATCAGCTCTCTATTTTACTCTTTGAAATTGTCACCTTTTCTTTCTTCTGTTAGATTGCCTTTTGTCAAGTCAAGGGTTTAAAAGTGAAAGGAAAGATAACTGAGAAAAGAAAAATATTGCAAATAATATACACTGAGTCTGTTTATTTCATGGTAAAGCTGCATCTAGATGTAGTGGTATCAAGTTCAAAAGAAATGAGGTCCAATATAATCAATTAATACTATTGTCTATAAAGACTATAAAATAATAGTTAGATCACTTTTGGTTGCACATGGACTTAAAAAATCACATATTAACATTATCTAAAATTTGAAATAATCACATATATGTGGTTTTTAATAGTTCTAATTTATAAAAAGTCATTATATCATATATAATATAATTATATTAACAATATAATTATGTAATATATAAACAACATTTATATTGTTTTATTTTATATTTAATTTTATATTATTTATATAATGCATATAAATAATAATAATATTCATAAACCACATATTAACATCTGCATGTTTATATTATTTATTAATTTATATATTTTATTAATTTTAAAATTTATTACAGATTATTATATATTATTTATATAATGTATACAAATAATAATATTCATTAACTACATATTAACATCTGCATGGATAAATAGTATAATATCATGTATAGTTTATAATATTTATAAATATTTGCTATCATATTACATCTGATAATATTTATAAAAAGTTTATTCACATTATTTAACTTTTTTTATGTTAAACTTTTTGCAATCTGTCATCAAGGGGAGGGAGTAAAGGGAGGGAGGGGATAATTTGGAAAAATAAATACAAGGGATAATGTTATAAAAAAATTACTCATGCATATATAATGTGAAAAAATTATAAAAAAAATAAAAAAAAATAAACTTTTTGCAATTACATTTTTAATCTGGTTCCTGCAGCACTCTGGAGTGCTGTGCACTGAATATGTTCTTATGATTGTGTGTTGGATACTGCTAACCTTTTCACTGTTATTTTTCCCTGTGTCGTAATTACTTTTTTTCACTCTGGCAACAAGAACAAGTTCTGTGAATTTTAAACCTGTAAACATCAGGAATTAATGTCTTCCATAAGAGTTTCTATTATCTCTTCCAGGACTGAGATCATCAGCTGGAGAGATAGGACTGGACACAATGCCTATTTCTCACATAATTGGCTATACACTTTAAGTGAATTAAGTTCCTTAATACGAGTTTATTTTAAATAATGCTAAGTGTTATCTTCTGAAGTCATATACCCAACCCTATAATAAGCAAATAGAAGGATGGTGTCTAAATGTCACTAGGGGGTTTTCCCAAGAGATTATTGGAAAATAGGCTGACTGACGCCAGCTGTAGGGCGGTTTCCCATTCGACTTGGGTCCAACTTCCTGGCTCTAGTTTTCATTTTTCTTATTGTATGGAGATGTACTGAGTCAGCATTATTGGATGCTGAACACTCCGTAAAGCTCCCTTCTGAGACTCTAGACAGGGCCAGCAAAATCAGCTGGGAATCATTAGAAATGAACTGTATTGTGAAAGAATGAGTCTCCTGCTCTCCTTCAACTTGGGTTCTTTGGTTGTGTGGAAGAGGTCGAAGATACATGCTTGGAAAAAACCTTCTACATTTTAGATTTAATAAAAGTTGCTATAATGACATGAGAATGGGAGAACACAGATATGGGGATGGCTACTGAATAAATGTGGGGAAAGATCTAGGAGAAATGATTTAAGGACTTAGTGTAACAGCCTCTGTTTAAGTCCCACCAGAGATATTTCCAGCTCTCTGTCCAGAAGCAAATCACTGTGCCTCAATTTTGCAAGGAAGGTGAATTCTGTTCCTGAATGATCCTTTGTGGATCTAAATCTAGTCTTAAAATGAATTACTAAACATTGACATGCAAAGAAAATTTGTACCAAAAATGTTAGCCTAAATTTTGAATGTATTCCAAAAAAATCACCAAACTTGCTTATTGTGCAATTCTTTCCCAGCAAGGCCCACTTTAGCTATTTCCTCTTCCATGAAGTCTTCTCTGGTTATCCAATTAGAAGTGAGTCTTTTCCTGAATCTCTCAGTCTACTTGTAGAAAAAAATTCTCACACATTTAATAATTTACTTATTTGCATTTTAATTGTGATTCAAACTATTGGCTTTATTGATGCAGCTTAAGCCTACATTAGCTTTTTTTTTAGCTATTGATTCATATTGAACATGTTTTTATTCATTCATTCATTTATATCTATTTATTAATTTACTTATTCATTAATTCATTTATTCATTCATTCATTTATCCATTCATTTAACTATTCATTTAGTTCTCCATGCATTAATCCATTCTTTTTTTCTTTATTTGCTTACTTATTCATTCACATTCATCTACTTATTCATTACTTCCTCTGTTTATTCATTAAATTAATAATCTATGTTTATAAATTTAATTTCTTTGACTTTATAGTTCTCCTCTTTCCTTCAGTTATCTTTCAAACTCTTCTATGAATTTTCTTCAAGATCCCTATGACATTATTACATTCTATAGTTCAGAACTGATTGGCTCTTTTAGGAATACTTTATTTGCAAAATCCTTAGGTTATCATGATATAGAGATGATTCTGTATTCTCCAAGCGTATGCCAGGAGGACATAACCTCCCAAAAGCCCTATCAAACAAGAAATGCTTTAACTACAGATTAAATAATAAACTCTTAGTTTTTTTTGTTTGTCTGTCTGTCAAAGGATCAGTATATGATGATAATGGTCATTGATATAGAGTGCTAAGTTTTGAAAAAATACTTTATTAGTATTAATCTCATTCAATCAGCATGACAATCTGGAAGTTATGTGCTATTAGTATAGTGCCTGGCATAAATTAAATAATATTCTAAAAAAACTTTTCTCGCACATTTAGTAATTTTCTACTATTATTATTATTATTATTTATAATTATATAGTATAATTATTATAATAAGAATAATATTAGCTATTATTGTTGTTTTCACTTTAAAACTGAGGCAAATATAGGTTATGTGATTTTCCTATGCTCACCTAATTAGTAAATGTCTGAGAAAGGATTTGAACTCAACATTTTATCATTCCATCTAATACCATGTTTTAGAAATAAAATTTTTGAATATCAGAATAGGGGGAAGCTTCAGGTTCATATTTCTTACTGGTGAAAGGAACTGGAAGTATTTAGCCTGGAAAAGAGAAAACTAGAAATATAAAGGTGTTTCATTCAGGTTTCTAAAGGTATCTCATTAGAAAGACACACTTAAATTCTTTGTTAGACCACAAAGAGCAGAAGTAAAAATGAGAGGAAATTCCACAGAGCTAGTCCTAATGTGGGTAGAGGTTGGGGAGAGGGTCCTTCTTACATTTGAATTATTTCAAAATGAAATAGGCTACTTTTGGAGTTGGTAGATTATCTTTTACTAGTCTCTAACTATAGGCTGATTGACCACTGGTTAATGATATTGATAATATTGATGCTAGCGGACTGTATGTTGGATTTGAATCCTACTTCAAATACTCTTTCAATATGGCAAACCACAATCCCTCTCCCCTTCAGTTTCCTAGTGTATAAATGGGGGTTATCATTGCATAACCTCATGAAATTTGTTGTGAGATTTAATGAGGTCATGTGTAAAATGCTTTGTATAACTTAAAAGCACTGAATGGGATAAACTGAGTGAGGACTTCTCATAAGAATGCGGCCTCGACCTATATCCTAATTATACTTAAAACTTTTCAAGAACAAGTTGTGCTATAACCAAAAACCATAGGTATTCACTTATCTTAGATAAACATACATTTCCCTCCTATTCCCCCTACCCCTAATTCCATAATTAGCATAAGTTCCCAATATGCTAAAGGGTGTATTTGGCTATTTATTCTTTGTCTATTATTATATAATAATATTTAATAATATAACATAATAATATAAGTATTATTTGTCTCTGGGTAAATTTCTGTATTTTAGAGCATAAACTTGGACTCCCCACTCAATGGAAGCAAAGATCAAAAGGGGATGGAGGCTTCTACATGAGGATCTATGTAATTCTGTGTTTGGCAGCTTGCACTTTTCACTTCTCTCCTGATGACATCTAGTCTGGAGTTCATAATAAATTGTTTTTGTTTTTTACCTAGAGAGTCTCTGATTTAGTTAATTTAATTTAATCCCACACAGCACTATATAAATTCTAGCTATTATTATTATTACTACCACTTGTTGTAGAGAATAATCATTTTCATGTATGATTTGACGTAAATGGTCTCTGACATAAATTCAAACATTGAAAAATCTGTGATTCTATGAAACTGATATTACTTATGGAGAAGAAATGACCAGAAGAGCTCTAAAATAGGTTCCTGCAATGTTATTATGCAAAGATTAGGGATTTTCTTCACTGAGAAGGTCAGAACAAAAGCAAAGAAATAAAAAAAAATGTTTTTGTTTCTTAGCCTAGGAGGATTTTGTTAAACAGAAGATAGAATTTCCTGACAGTGAAAGTTATGAAGGATTAAAAAGAATTCTTGTAGGAGATAGTGGAATCTTCCTAAAGTATAGCTTGCAATTGTCTGGAAGTATTTAAAGGCAGGCTAGATACTCATCTGTTTGAAATAGATTGCTTGGGGGATGAGACTGTCCTAAAGACAGGAAAACAGATCTAATACTCTCTCCAAATTCCTCCCAGCACTAGGAGTTCATGTAGTCCTAAATTCTTGTAAGAGGAGAAATAACCTAAAATGGCAAGTTAATGTTTCTCAAGTCAAAAGACAATAGACAAAGCTGAGAAAGAGAGAGACAAAGGGAAGCCAAAACGATGTGCCATTCAGTGTTAACTTTTTAAAAAATATATACTTGAGCATCTCAATGGATTCATCATCTCCTCGATGTATTTTCTATTCCTTCCACTAGTGCATATCTCAACCCATCTATTACATCTTCATGTTGTATGATTCTTGTTGTAATATTCCCATCAGAACTCCAGACAAGATTACCCCACACTCCAAAACTTGTTTTGTTTTTTGTTTGTTTTTCTTTTATACATTCAATAGGATTCCGTGCAATGGTCAGGATGTCCATTCATTATCCATTCCCCTCAGAGTGTGACTAACCAACTTTCATTACCAATCATGCATTCACTTGATAACGTGTTTTTTTTTAATATTTGTTATTTGTGTATTGCTTCTTTTATTAAAGTACTCAATGCTAATATGTGGCAATCTATTTGTCTCTACCATTCATTTCTTCATTGCACTTCAGAATATCTATAATTTTAATTTTTCAGCTATTATGACATTTGATGAAGATCATAATCCATCACCAGAAGAATAAATTAATGTTAAAAACAAACACCATCCAAAAAGGAGATGAATTTCTTTGAGGCAAGGACTTAATCACAATAATTGAAAGCACTGATCAGTTTCTCCAATTGCAGTCTAGGTTCCTGTCTTCTCATTCAATTGGGCACCTGATTCATTGTCATATTTAATAGTTATTAAAGATTCAACCACAACGGATTTATTCCTTGGGAGCCTCCTACGATTATGTTGGAATTTTGATATGTGTATTCTTCATTACATTTTTCTTGTTCTGTGTGGATTTTTATAGTAGGTACATTTCTGCTGAGGAATCATGAATCTCTTTAGGGCCCTCCAATAGTCAGCACAAAATGTATCCATACAATATCACCGTCTATACAAAGTCCTTCTTTCACTCATACTATTTTCTTAATGATAACAATGAATGTGTTTGATATAATAATAATAATAATAATAATAATAATAATAATAATAATAATGATGATGATGATGATAACATTTCTACATTACTTTAAGTTGCAAATTAACTTACAAATGTTATCACATTTGATCCTCAAAGCAATCCTGCGATTTAGGTGCAATTTATTGTTTTCCTTTTAAAGATGAGGAATCTAAGACCAAGAGTCTGAAAGCTCAAATGAGAGAATGGTGATAAAAAACACTTTAGAAATCATTATATACATTCTAAGAATTATTCTTGTTGCTTCTGTTGCTTTTGTTGCTTTGTTGGTGATTTGCCTAGAGTCACACAATTAAGTGTGATAGGATTTAATCTTAAACTTTCCTGACTCCATTCTTCACATAGGTATACAACTGCCTTTTGATAGCGTGCATAAAATGGATAATCAGAGGGCTATTTATTAATAAGCATAGAAATATCTGTAGCTGCATCTTTCAAAGAAATCACTTATAAATTTCACCTTTTATTGGAGGTATCTGGTTGGAGGACAGCATTTTTGCAGGAGGCTACAGCATGCTTAATTGAATCATATTTTTGAAATCACCAAACAATAAAAGCTATCTTGTATTCCGTACATCTCTTCATCAAATGCATCACTATGAAAATATAATATGTTATAGAAAACATTGCTAAAAGTCATTCTGTTCTATTCTTTAAAAAATCTTATCCTGGTATCTTATAAATAAGCCTGATTATTTTTAAAGTAGGCATATGGCTCCATGGGTATTTTGATATATCTTGGTTACTTTTCCTTTTGAAAAATCATTTGTGATTTTAATTGTCATTATTTTAGTATTTTTCTATATCTGAGACATTTATAAATTCCATTTCTCTGGGCTTCTAAATTTATGTTGCCTTTAGCACAGACTTCTTTTCTCAGGTCTTGATAAGGTCCAGCTACTCTTTCACTTTCTCACGTGGTCATTTGGGCACTAAAATAATACCTATTGTTCCATTGTCACCATTGTTGCAGACAACTAGTAGAAAAATTACTTGGCTGTACTTCTTTGTATCTCTTTGTTTCCCCTTTTCTAAGGTGGAGAAAATGATGATAATCAGAATAAATGCCTTTACTTTTATCCTTTTTTTTTTCTTTTCTTATACTTAATAGATTATCTAAATAGATTGAGATAAAGCTGTAATAAGTACAAGGCGTCTTTTCTCTTTGTCCTAACTATTGAATGGACTAACAATATAGGAAGTTGATTCCAAAATGCCTGAAAACTCCTAGTTGCTTGCCATCTAAAATTGTCATAGCAGTTTTATTTTTAAATTTTTTTTGGTTGATTATAGATTTGGAATTGGAAAAATTCTCACAAATTATCTAGTCCAACCTCCTCCATTTTACAGATCATCAAACCAAGATCCATGACTATTAAGTAACTGGCCTACTCTTAAAGAATTTATATTTTAATGAGCAAAGATAATGAAGTGTGATCTCTCTCTCTCTCTCTCATTCTCTCTCTCTCTCTCTCTCTCTCTCTCTCTCTCTCTCTTTCTCCTCTCTCTCTTCTCTCTCTCTCTTCTCTCTCTCTTCTCTCTCTCTCTCTCTCTCTCTCTCTCTCTCTCTCTCTCTCTCTCTCTCTCTCTCTCTCTCTCTCTCTCTCTCTCTCTCTCTCTCTCTCTCTCTCTTAGGAGTAGCTTGGATTAGTGGAAAGAAATCTGGCTCAGAAGTCAGAGAATCTGGGTTCAAATTCTGGCTCTGGTACAAGCTGTGTGACCTCAGACAAATTGATTAACCTTCCTGGGATTCAGTTCTTTTATTTGTAAATTGAAGAAAGTGTACTTGATGACTTTTGAGAGCGCTTGAATTTTGAATGGGAGAAAATGAAATTTGTTAGCAATCTAGATGGCTGGTACAAAGAACAAATGAATAAGGACTCTTATTTGAGTACTTATGTAATGTCCGAAGTTCAAGGAGAGTTCACAAAGCACTTAGAGAAATATATTTTCCATATTTCATTGCCAGGACCTGGGAGTGTTGAGACACAGAAGAGCCAGAAATGAGTGAGAAATTCTGATCTCACTTAAGTAGGAAGCACCAAAAATCACAAAGAAGGAATTAATGCTTTTTTTCCCATTGTTTTTGCCAAAAGTAAGAATTATTTTGCCCAAACAAACAACAAGCCGGAGGAGAAAGAAATAACATTGAAATTATCCCCAAATGTTTTACATGGCCCCAGTGGCTAACTCACCATAGATTTTCATCCATCTAACAAAAAAATCCAAACACTATTAAAGATAGCTATGACTAACATTACAGAAACTAATTTATTTCACTAAAATGTATTTTAGCACCAGGAAATTAAGACTATTTCTTTTCCTTCAAAAGGAAGAGTCAATTATTCAAATAAGCATTTATGAAACATTTATCTATGTTCCCAGCACTGTTCTAAATGTTAGGGCTACAAAGAAAGAAAAAAATCATGTCCTTGTTTTTAAAAAGTCCACAATCTAATAAAGGAGGCTTTAAAAGGCAAATAAGAGAGATAGAAGAAAAAATAATCTCTGCCCTCAAGGAACTCACAATAAAAAGGATAACAAGCAAATATGATCAAACAAGATATATACAGAATAGATATGAAATAATTAAGTGAGAAGGGGGCATTAGAATTAAGAGGGGTTTGGGAAAGCTTCCAGTGGGAAGTGAAATTTTAATTGAGGCTTAAAGGAAGCCAGAGAGGTCAATAGTCAGAACAGAGGACAGAGAGCATAGAGAAACTTCTGGGAGCCAAGAGATAAAAGTGTCTTATTTGTAGAAGTGTCACTAGACCAAAGAAAAGTATGTGGCAAGTAGTAATAAGCCGATTGGGAAGGTAGAGGGGAGTTTTGGCATGAAGTTTGGCATGAAGGGCTTTGAAGAAGGAGAAGGAATGGTCAGAAAGGTAGAAGGAGAACCAGGAGAGAATAGTGACCTGAAAATCTAGGGGTAAGAGAATATAAAGGAAGAGTAATCCACAATATTAAAGGTTGCAGAGGGGCCGGAGAGAATAAAGATTGAAGAAAGACCATTGGATTTTGCAACTAAGAAATCATTTAGTAACTTTAGAGAGGAAAATTTTAGTAAAATGATAAAATTGGAAGCCAGACTTTAAGAGGTTAAAAAGAAGTAAAAAAAGAGAAAATTAAGGTATCAACTATAGATTTTTTTCAAGGAATTTAGCTATAAAGGAGGTAGATTATACTAAGCATAGAAAAAGTAAATGTGGGATTTTTTTTTCATTTTGAGGAAAGACATGTATATTTATAAGCAACAGGGATTATATTTCAGTATAAAATTCTTCAGACAATCCCTCATTTTCTCTTTGTCTATCTCTTTGTCTCCTTCCCATCCTCTATTTTTCTATTTCTCTCCATTTCCATTTTTTCTCTTTTTTCCTTCTATTCTTTCTTTCTTTCTCTTTCCTCTTTCTGTCTCTCTATTTCTCTCTGTCTCTGTCTCTCCTGCCTATTCTCCCCCAATTTTTTTTTGCATACAAGATTTTTTTAAAAATGTATTTACTTTAATACACATTGCTTTATGAATCATGTTGGGAGAGAAAAATAAGAGTAAAAAGGATAAACCCATGGGAGAGGGAAAAAATGGAAAAAAAGAAATGAACATAGCATGTATTGATTTACATTCAATCTCCTTAGATCTTTTTCTGGATGCAGATGACATTTTCTGTCCAAAGTCTATTGAGATTGCTTTGGATCACTGAACTAATGAGAAGAACCAAGCCTTACATACTTGATCAAAACAAATTCTTGCTATTATTGTGTACGATGTATTTCTTGTTCTGCTTGTTTCCCTCAGCAGCAGTTTAAACCTTTCCAGACTTTTCTAAAATCAGCTTGTTCATCATTTTTAAAGAACAATATTGTCTTCATATACCACTACTTATTCAGCCATTCCCCAATTGATGGGCATCTACTCATTTTCCAGTTCTTTGCTACTACAAAAAGAGCTGCCACAAACATTTTTGCACGTGTGGGTCCTTTTACCTTGTTTATGATTTCTTTGAGATACAGATACAGTAATAGTACTGCTGGATCAGAGGATGTCCACAGCTTTATAGCCCTTTGGACATAGTTCCAAATGGCTCTCTAGAATGAATCATTTCACAACTCCACCAACAATGCACTGATTTCCCAGTTTTCTGGCATCCCCTCCCATGCTTATCATTATCTTTTCCCATCATCTTAGCCAATTTGAGAGGTGTGAGGTGATACCACAGGGTTGTTTTAATTTGCATTTCTCTTAGAAATAGTGATTTAGAGAATTTTTTCCATATAACTATAGATGGCTTTAATTTCATTATCTGAAAATTGTCTGTTCATATCCTTTGATAATTTATCAGCTGGGGAATGACATATTCCTATAAAGTTGACATAGTTATTTATATATTTTAGAAATGAGTCCTTTATCAGAAACATAAATTGTAAACACTTTTCCTAACTTTGTACTTCCATTTTAATCTAGTTTCTGTTGGATTTGTGCAAAAACTTTTTAATTTAATGTAATCAAAGTTGTCTATTTGACCTTGCATCTATTGTTTTTTGGTTATAAATTCCTATCTTCTCCAAAGATCTGAGAGGTAAATTGTCCTTTGTTCTCCTAATTTGTTTATGGTATCATCCTTTATACCCAAATCATGTACCCATATGGACCATATTTTGGTCTGGGATGTGAGATGTAGGTCTATGCTGAGTTTCTGACATATTATTTTCCAGTTTTCCCAGAAGTTTTTGTCAAACAATGAGTTCTTATTGCAGAAGCTGAAGTTTGGGGAGTTATCACATACTACATTATTATTGGCCTTGAATTTATTCCACTGATCTATGACTCTATTTCTTAGCCAGTAGCAAATGGTTCTGATGACTGCTGCTTTATAATATAGTTTTAGGTTTGGTTTGCTAAGCTACCATCCTTTGTATATTTTTTTTTCATTAATTCTTTTGATATTCTTGACCTTTTGTTCTTTCAGATGAATTTTCTCATTATTTTTTCTAGATATATAAAATAAATTTTTGGCAGTTTGGTATGTCATTGAACAAGTAGACCAATTTAGTCAGAATTGTCATTTTCATTATATTAGCTGGGTCTCCCGTGAGCAATTGATATTTTCCCAATTGTTTAGATATGACTTTTTTGTATAATGTGTTTTGTAATTATATTCATATAGTTCTTGGGTTTGTCCTGGCAGGTAGACCCCTCCAACTATTTTGTTTTGTCTACAATTATTTCAAGTGGAATTTCTCTTTTATCTCTTGCTGATGAGCTTTGTCAGTAATAAAAAGAAATGCTGATCATTTCTGTGGCTTTATTTTATATCCTGCAATTCTACTAAACCTATGAATTATTTCAAATAGGTTTTTTCAGCAAATGATTTTGTAGAATTCTATAAATATATCATCATATCATATGCAAAGAGCAATAGTTTCACTTCCTCATTACTTATTTTAATTCCTTTAAATTCTTTTTCTTTTTTTATTGCTAAAGCCAACATTTCTAGTACAATGTTGAATAATAGTGGTGATAATGGGCATCCTTGTTTCACACCTGATCTTATTGGGAATAAATCCAGCTTCTCTCCATTACAAATAATGCTTGCTATTATTTTTAGATAGATACTGCTTATTATTTAAGGAATGCTCCCTTTATCCCTATGTTCTCTAATGTTTTTAATAGAAATAGGTACTTTTTTTGTCAAAACCTTTTTCTGCATCTATTGAGATTATCATATGATTTTTGTTGGTTTTGTCATTGATATGATCGATTATGATAATAGTTTTCCTGATATTGAACCAGCCCTGAATTACTGGAATAAATCCCACTTGGTCATAGTGTAGAAGATTGGTCTATAATTTTCTTTTTGTGTTTTGGCTGTTCTTGGTTTAGGTTATCAATATCATATTTGTGTCATAGAAGAAATCCGGCAGGACTCCTTCTTTACTTATTTTCCCAAAAATTTACATAGTACTGGGATTAATTGTTTTTTCAATGTTTGAAGAATTTACTTCTGGACCTTTAGATTTTTTCTTTGGAAGTTCATCAATGGCTTGTTCAATTTATTTTTTCCAAAATGGAACTATTTAAATGATTTATTTCCTCTTCTGCTAATCTGGGCAATTCATATTTTTGTAACTATTCATCCATTTATGTTAGATTGTCAGATTTGCTGTCATATAGTAAGCAAAATGGCTCCCAACTATTGTTTTATTTTTTTCCCCTTGGTAATAAGTTCATCCTTTTCATTTTTGATCCTGGTGATTTGGATTTTTCTTTCCTTTTTTCTAATCAAATTAGCCAAAAGATTATCTATTTTGTTGTTTTTCTTCATAAAACCAACTCTTAGTATTATTTATTATTTTAATAGTTTTCTTAGTTTTAACTTTACTAATCTGTCCTTTGAATTTCAGGATTTCTTATTTAGTACTTAATTGGGGTTTCTAAATTTGTACTTTTTCTAGCTTTTTAAATTGCATACCCAATTCACTGCTCTTCACTTTATTTATGTAGCTATTGAGAGATAGAAACTTTTTTCTAAGAACTGCTTGGCTGCATCCCTTAGGTTTTGGTATGTTATCTCATTATTGTCATTCTCTTGGATCGAATTATCAATCATTTATGTGATTTGTTGTTTGATCCATTATTTAATTTCTAGTTGGCTTTTAATTGATCTTTCCATGCCTCTTTATTGAATGTAATTTTTATTGCATTGTCCCTGAAAAAGAACCATTTTGAAATCTCTGCCTTTTTGCATTTGATTGTGAAATTTTTATGTTCTATACATGGTCAGTTTTTGTTTCACATACCACTGAGAAAAGATGTATTCCTTTCAGTTCCTATTCAATTTTCTCCAGAGGTCTAGGTTTTCTAGGATTCTATTAACCTCTCTAGTTTCTTTCTTGTTTATTTTGTCATTAGATTTGTCTGATTCTGAAAGGGCTAATTTGAGGTCCCTGACTAGTATAGTTTTGCTGTCTATTTCTTCCTGTAACTGGCTTATAAGCTTATCTAGGATTTGGTTGCTCTATTACTTGATACATATTCATTCATTATTGTTTCTCTTTCACTATTGGTGGTACCCTTTATCAAAATGTACTTTCCTTCCTTATCTCTTTTAAGAAGATCTATTTATACTTTTGCTTTATCTGACATCAGAATTGCTACTTTTTTTTTTTTTTACTTCAGTGGAAGATTAACAAATTCTGTCCAACCTTTTAACTTTACTCTTTATGTGTCTCTCTGTGTCAAATATGTTTCTTGCAGGAAAAATATTGTAGGATTCTGCTTTTTAATGCACTCTACTATTCATTTCCAGTTTCTAGGAGAGTTAACATTCACAGTTGTGATGACCGTCTATGTATTTTCCTCCATCCTAATTTCTCCCCTGTATATATATTTTGTCCTCTCTTTCTACCCTGTCCTTAATAGTGGTTTTTAATCCAGTCTCTTCCCTACCTTATATCCTATCACTCCTCCTCTCTTCTTTTAGTAGTGTTTTTTTTTAACCCATTCCACTACTTCACCTTTCATCACTCTTTTTATCTTTTTTTTTTCCTAGTGTTTTTGCCCTCCTTTCAATCCTGCCCCTCTCTATTTTTTCCTCTTTTTCCTCCTATTTCTTTATAAGGTTAGATAAATTTTTATACCCAACTGAATGATTAAGTTATTTCCTCTTAAAGCCAAAAGTGATGAAATCAAGCTTCAGACAGTATTCATCCCTGTCTCTTCTTTCCCTAGATTGTAGTAGGTCTTTTGAGCCTCTTTATGTGATGAAATTTGTCCACTTATATCTCCCCTGTAGTATTTTTCTAGTACAGACCTTTTTCTAATTCTTACTGTCTTTTTCTTTTATCTCATTACATCAGACACCATTCATAACCACACACTGTCACACTCTTGTCCATGTGATGCCCTTCTCTGCCCCAGTAAGAGATACAGTTCTCAAGAGTTATAGGTATATTTTTCTTTTATAGGGATGTAAATAGTTTAACCTTTATATAATATATAATTTTCCCCTGTTTACCTTTCTATGATTCTCTTGAGTGCTCTATTTGTATTTTAAATTTTCTCTTTAGGTCTTTTTTTTTTTTTTTTTTTTTTCAATAGAAAGATTGAAAGTCTCACATATTATTGAGGATCTATTGCTTTCCCTGTAAGATGATGCTGAATCTTGCTGGGTAGTTAATTCTTGCTTGTAATGTCAGGTCCTTTGCCTTATGGAATATGGTATTCCATGCCCTCTGATCCCTTATTGTAGAAGCTGCCAGATCCTAGGTAATCCTGATGGTTGCTCCTTGATATTTGAATTGTTTTAGTCTGGCAACTTGTAGTATTTTTTCCCTGAGATTGTGGTTCTGGAGTTTTGCAACAATGTTCCTTAAGGGTTTTCCTTATGGGATCTCTTTCCAAAGGCAATCAATGGATTCTTTTAATGAGTATTTCCCCCCTTTATTTCTATCCAGGCTCTTTAATTGGTCATTGCCTTCAGACAAGCCAATAATTTGTAAATGATCTCTTCTACATTTTTTTTTTTCAGTTTGGGTATTTATCCAATGAAATATTTCACCTTTTCGTTCATTTTTTTTTCATTCTTGTTGGTTTGTTTGACTGATTCTTGCTGTCTCAGAGAATCATTAGCTTCCATTTATCTCAATCTAGTTTTTAATGCATGATTTTTTTCAATTAGCTTTTGTGTGTGTGTGTGTGTGTGTGTGTGTGTGTGTGTGTTTCCATTTGTTAATTCTATTTTTAAAGGTGTTGTTTTCTTCAATGGATTATTCTTATTTTTGCATTTTGCCAATTGTATTTTTTTAAGGAGTTCTTTTCTTCAGTCAGTTTTTTCCCTTTCTTGTCCAAGCTGTTGATTCTCTCATGTATACCTCTCTCTCTCTCTTTTTTTTTTCTCATTTTGTCTTCTAATTCTCTTATTTGCCTTTTAAAGTCTTTTATGAACACTTCCAAGAACCTCTTTGGACCTGAGACCAATTCATATCACTCTTTGAGATGTCTTCTGTGGACATTTTGTCCTCATCTGAATTGGTGTTTTGGTCTTCCCTGTCACCATAGCAGCAAGATTCTTTTCTGTTTCTTGCTCATTTTCTTTCTTTCTTTCTTTTCTTTTTTTTTCCTTATGGTATTTCCTTTTTCTTCTTCTTCTTCTTTTTTTTTTCTTTTATGGTTTAATTTTGTTGCTGGGGTAAATGGGATACTGTCCCAAGGTTCCTGTGAATCATTGAGTCTTGGCTTTGCTTGTGTTTGCAGGGGGTAACCTTGCCTATCCTTTTCAATAAACAGTCTAGTTTCCTGGGTTTTGCCTTCTGAGCTGGAACTGGAGGCTGAACCAGGACTGAGGGTCTTATCTGCTGATTTGATGTTAAGAACCTCTCACACTAGGACAGCTTTCACAGAGTCTATTTGAGCTGGGCTGAAAACCCTTTTCAACTCACTGAGACTGATTTCTCTTGAAGTTATTCTAATCTACATTGAGCCAAAGAGTGGTTTTATTCCATCAGACTGTTCAAAAGCTTGGTTTCATGTAGTTTTCTAGAGAAATTGGGAGAGCCTGAGTAGCATCCTAGCTTTACTTCACTATCTTAACTGTCAATCTGAGCTCTGCTAGAAGTCTCTATGTCATTTCATGTATTTGTTTCTTCTTCCCTTTTTAATAAAAAAACTGACATTTGTTTATCACCTTAAAGTTTAATAGTCTCTTCAAATTTATGTCATCATTCAATCCTTCCAACAGTATTTTGATATAGACTTTATAAGCATTATTATGCCCATTACACAGAAGAGAAAACCAAATGTCAGACAAGTTAAGTGACTAGTTCATGATCAAATAGCTAGTAGTTATTATTATTGGCATTTATATAATGCTTCATTGCTTACAAAGATCTTTACACATATTATATCATTTGGTCCTCAAATCTTTCTTATGACAGATGCTTATTTGAAAGATGAGAACTCAGAGGTATAGATATACTATATAACAAACTAATTGTCAATAGTTAATAATGGTCAAAGACTAATTTTGAACCCAGATCTTTTCTGGCTATAAATTCTGCACCATTTCTATTACACAATGCTTCCTAACTTTCAACAATCAATCAGTTGCTAAGCTCTATTAACAGTGTCTCTTCAGTTCATCCTTTCCTATTCATTCTGCTATCGCCCTCCTAAGTCAAGCCATAATTGCCATATGTCTGGACAATTGTAATAGCTTCTTAAAAGTTTTCAGATAATCTTCTAAATGTATTTACTAAAATTGGCATATATTAGAAGATTTGTACAGACTTACAAGCCAAACAATAGTTGATTTTCTTCCCATACTTATTTGTGGCAAAATTCTCCCTCTCAAAAGCTACCACATTTCTTCATGAGCTTCTTTGAAAGAAACAAAATAAAAATAAATAATAGAATCAGCATTTTCTTCTCTCTAATCTAATCAACCCAAAGTCTAAGAACTTACTATGAAGCATATTAATTATTATCAAATATGTATTGGGTAGCTATATAAAATTTACAATCTTACACTAATGAAATGGGCTTTTTTGAAGTGAAACCTTCCTTTTGTGTCTTTGGGGATAGTGAATATTTCAATGTAGGCTTGTGGATTAGCCTTTGATTATTAGTCCAAGGGTTTCCATTTACCTTTCTCCATTTTGTGGTCTATTCTCCTTTTGTAAATATACAAAGAAGAAACACCAGGAGAAAATGTAACCTGGGTGAATAAACATAGATATGGATATAGGGCAGTAATAATGACATAACTGCAAGAACTACTTAAATGTCTTTTTTTCTTTTTAAAAAAATATTTATTTTGTTAAAGCTTTTATTTTTAAAATATATATGTAGATGATCTTCAACATTTATCCTTGCAAAACCTTGTGTTCCAAAAATTTTCCCTCCCTTCCCTCCACCCCTTTCCATAGACAGCAAGCAATCTAATATATATGTTAAACACATGCAATTCTTCTAAACATATTTCCACAATAATCATGGTACACAAGGAAAAAAAATGAGAAAGAAAACAAGATGAAAACAAACAACAACAAAAAATGTGAAAATACTAGGTTAAGATCCAACTCAGTTCCCACATTCCTCTCTCTGGGTGTAGTTGGCTCTCTCCATCACAAATTCTTTGGAACTAGCCAAAGTCACCTCCATGTTGAAAAGAGCCACGTCTTTCAGAGCTGATCATTGTACAATTTTGTTGTTGCCATGTACAATGATTCTCTGGTTCTATTCACTTCACTCAGCATCAGTTCATGTAAAGTCTCTCCAGGTTTCTCTGAAATCATCCTGTTGATCATTTCTTATAGAACAATACTATTCTATAACAGTCATATATCATAACTTATTCAGCCATTCTCCAACTGATATAAGAATGTTATAGAATAGTATTGTTCTATAAGAAATGATCAGCAGGATCAGCTTCCAGTTTCTTGCCACTATAAAAAGGGCTGCTATGAACATTTTTGCACATGTGGTTCCCTTTCACTCCTTTATGATCTCTTTGGGATATTAGCCCAGTAGAAATACTGCTGGATAAAAGAGTAAGCACAGTTTGATAGCCCTTTGGGCATAGATCGAAATTACTCTCTGGATTATTTGGATCAGTTCACCACTCCACCAAAAATGTATTAGTGTCCCAATTTTCCCACACTCCCTCTAAAATTCCTCATTATCTTTTCCTGTCATCTTTGCCAATCTGAGAGGTATGCAGTGATATCTCAGCATTGTCTCAATTTGTATTTCTCTGATCAATAGTGATTTAGGGCACCTCTTCATATGACTAGAAATAGTTTCAATTTCTTCATCTGAAAATTATTTTTTCATATCCTTTGACAATTTGTCAATTAGAGAATGGCTTGAATTCTTACAAATTTGAGTCAATTATCTATATATTTTAAAAATGAGGCCTTTATCCAAGGCCCAGTTTATCTTTTCCCCACCCTTCTAATCTTGTCTGCATTGGTTTTGTTTTTTAACTTAATACAATAAGAATTATCTATTTTGCATTCATTAATGTACTCCTGTTCTTGTTTGACAAAAAATTCTTTCCTTCTCCACAGATCTGAGAGGTAAGCTATCATTTGTTCCTCTAATTTGTTTATAATATCACTCACTATGTCTAAATCATGAATGCATTTCAACCTTATCTTGGTATAGGGTATTAGGTGTGGGTAAATGTCTAGTTTCTGCCATACTAATTTCCAATTTTTCCAGAAATTTTTGTTAAATAGTGAGTTCTTATCCCAGTAGATGATGACAAAAATAGTTAAGCAAAAAAAATCAGGAAAATACAATGGTGAAAAGCTTAAGAAAGTTCCTCATATTGAAATTATTTAGGTTGAATGACATAGGATGACAATGAAATTTGTTTTTTTTTTTCTTAGTAAGAAATGTATATAGCTGTAAGAGAATTCTAAATGCCTTTTAAGGCAGAATAATGGAATCCAAAGAATACATTTCTCTGAAGTTCAATTTCCCTGAAGTTTACCAGACTTTGTCCATTCCCAGAACTTACCACATTAAAGCCATGAGTCACATAACAGTGACTTAGTAGAAGTTACAAGATCGAATTGTCTGTGGGTGAATTTAATAGAAGGGGAATCATCCTTTAACATTTACCGAAACGTTTCTAATATCCAGATAGTGAGACACATTTGGAGCCCAATTCTGCTTATATCCAATTTATCTAGCATAGCAAAAATTGATATGATATAGAGACATGATACAGAATCACAGGATAATTAGGATAATAGGGGCGAATTGACAACAGAATTTTTTGAAAGTGTGGGAAGTAGAGAGACGTCTTTTCTTAATGGGAAAATGGCTTCCTATAATCTTTAACTGTCTCCAAACCCCAATTTAAAAAAGTAATCAAATAATCTTGGAAGAATCTACTTCAAGACTCAGACTGGCCTTGAAGTTCACTACTTGTACAAATGAACCAATAGTCATTTGTTAAATGCTTACTATGTATCAGGTACTGTGCTAATTGCTTAGAATACAAAGAAGAAGAAAAAAATATTCTTGTCTTTAAGGAGATTATATTCTAATGGAAGGGACAACATGTATTTAAATATGAATATTAGATAAAATAAATAAATAATAAGCAAATAAATAAACAATAGATAAGAATGCACTAAATTAAGGGGGGGGGATTAAAAAAGTCTTCTGTGGAAGGGGGCATTCCATGTGAGTTTTGAAGAAAACCAGGGATGGTAAAATTCAGCACTGAGGAATATTCCTGGTATAGGGGGGCAGCCAGGACATTATCTTGGAGATGGGAAATTGAACATTGTGGGTGAGGAATGAGAAATAGGCCAATAAGATTGCTCCCTGGAGAAGAGTAATGGGGACTGAAAAGATGGGGAGAAACCATGTTATAAATAACTTTACATGCCAGTTAGAGGAATTTATATTTGATGAAGCAAATTAGATACAGAAAACTGAATGTGGTTGTGCAGTAATATTTATTTGGCTTTGAATGCTGTAATAATTTAATGCAGTAAAAGAGTAGGAAGATAGGGGAGGACATTCATGCTCGAGATAAGTGTTGGATCTCCAGTGTCCTTTCTAACATTTACAATCTGTAAGTGTATGAATCTTATGAGCCCAAATGGGAAATTGGGAAATGAGCTCTCATATTGGATGACTGGGATATTAGCAGATTAGAAGTCAGGAGTAATTATCCTGGATCTCTCCTAAATTTATAGAAAATCTTGCCTATTTAGCAAGTTTTCCATATTATTAAGCCATAGATTTTCAACTTCAAGGAGGGAATAGAAAGGGAAAGAGATAAGAAATAGAAGAAAGGGAATGAATGGAAAAGGGGAAGGGAAAGGGGAAGAGAAAAGGGGAAGGGAGAAAAGAATGGGAAAATAAGGAGGAGAAAAAGAAAGGGAAGGGGAAAAGAAGGAGAAAGGGAATTGGAAGGGAATAAATATTTTTAGCATTGTAAGCATGTGCTAAACAATGTACAAATATTATCTCTTTTGATCCTTTCAAAAGCCAAGTTAGATAGAAATTATTATCATCACCATATTTCAATTAAGAAAACTGAGGAAAATGAGTTAATTGCTTTACCCAGGGTCAACCAGCTAGTACTTATCTGAGGCTGGATTTAAATTCAGGCTTGAAGCTTTACCTATTGTGCTACTAGTTGCTTAAGGGACCTCCAAGACCATCTAATACCACCCTTTCTTTCTGTTTATAAAAGGAAAAACATGCAGTGAATTGTACAAGATTGCTTATATAGACACATAGGACTAGAGTTGGGCAGACCAAGCAAGTTTAACCCCCTCATTACACAGATGAGGAAGTGGAGACCCAAAGACTCCATTGACTTCATAATTCACAATTCACAACAATTGTTACATCATACATAAGTAGTAAGCATCTGAGGTAGAATTAATAGATCCTGGGTTTTCTGACTCTGGCGTCTATCCTCTATTGTCTTTCATAAGATGGGAGGGGGGGTCTTTTGGAGATCATCCACTCTGCTTGATGCATGGAATTAAGTTTCTATATCAGTGTGGTCTCACTTATCATTAGGCAAGAAAGAAAAGTATAATATTGGAAAGTCATTAGACAACTTTCCAAAGGACTTTCATGAGTTTGTTTTGGGGAGATATTTGTGCATTTCCAGCTATTTCTTTGAGACAGAGAATTAATTTGCACCCTCATCTGCTGTCATGGAAAGGATCTGTGAATACTCAGGATAAGTACTAAAAAGAATGTCAGATTGAAGTTTGACAGTCATATGCATATTTAGTAATGAATTGTCCGTGAGAAGCACTACTTGAGTTCTGTAAAATCAGTCAAGCTACAAGCAAAAATCACTACTGTGTAATATATGGGGTGGGACATGTCTTACGTGCTGTTCTGTGATAGCTCTAATGAGACACACTGGCTCTTGGAATTCTACTCAGCAGTATTCATCAAAAATTACACGTACTATCCCAGATGTGTGATTGTTGTCCCAGATGAAAATCAAATATCCATAAAATCTATAGTAATAAATAGAATGGAAAAAATGAGAAAGCCTAATTGATTCACTTAAATAAATATGACTTACCTCAAAAATTAAAGCGAACCCCAAACTTCTCAGCAAGCTGACTCCTTGAAACCTCATCAAGTCAAGACAAGGAGGCCTTGAAACTTTGAGCAATCATGATGTGGAAAGTACATAACTCTGTGTTCAAGGTTGTTCATTTTATGAGAAAATTTACCAATGCATTTTATTTCTTTTTAGATTGAATTCCTTTTTTTTTTTTTTTTTTTTTTTTACAATTTCATTTTTTCAATAAATGAAAATCAATTTTCTTTTCCTCTCTCCCTCACCAGCAATACAACACATTGGTTAAAAAAAACCCAAACAATTATATATATATATATATATATATATATATATATATATATATATATATATATATAAACAAAAACAAGTTTCCTTCCAAAAAATGTATCTCATTTCACATCCTGAGACCATTCATAATTGCAGTTGGTCATTGTATTAATCAGAATTCTTAAGACTTTCAAGTTGCTTATTTTAGTGTTACTATTATCATATAAATTGTTCACCTGCTTTTTCTCATTCCACTCAGTTCACAGAAGGCTTTATAGATTCCTCTGAAATCACCTCTTGCATGATACTCTTATAGAAGAGTAGTATGTCATTTCTCTCTTATAATATGATTTACTCAATCAAGCTAAATGGCACCATAATGCACAGAGCTGGGAATCAGAAAGAGTTTAGTTCAAATTCAGCCTCAAATTCTTACCAGCTGTGTGACCCTATGGGCAAATTACTTAATTTTTTTTGCCTCAGTTTCCTCATCTATAAAATGGGGATAGTAAACGCTTCTATTTTCCAAGGCTGTTGTGAAGATCAGATAAGGACATATCTGTTACAAAGTACTTTACAACAAGCAGATAGTAGATGCTTTATAAATGATTAGCTCTTTACCTCAATTGACAGACACACACTAGTTTCTAGGTTTTTTGCTACCACAACAAAATCTATTAAAATATATACATATATATGTAAACATGCAGGGGTAAATGTTGAAAACTATGTATATGTTTTGAAAATGAAGAGCTTTAATTCAAAAACAAAAAAACAAAAAACACACATTTAAGAAAGGGAAAGAGTGGAGCCAGGATGATGGAGTAAAACCAGGAACTCACCCAAATTCTTCCCCAAATTACTCAAAATTCCTTTAAATAATGATTCTAAACGAGTGTTAGGGCATCAAAACACCCCTGAAGATTGAATAGAATATCTTCCAGACAAAGGAAGTTTGCTTTAACATACCAGATATTATAGCTACAATAGTGTAGAAACATTTCTAACAGCTCCAGGGCAGAAAAGAGTGCTTGTGGTTAGATTTCTAAAAGGATCTCTGAAAATTACTGCACAAAATCCCTGAAGGTTGGGATAGTGCACTCTCCACCCTGGAAACAGAGCCCTACTTTTAAAAAAGAGAAAAAAGGAGAGTAATAGGCTAAGAAAATGAGCAAACAGCAGAAAAAGTTTCTGGCCATTGAAAGTTATCATCCTGATGAGGAAGATCAAAACACAGACTCAGAAGATAGTAACAAAGTCAAAGCATCTACATCTAAAGACTCCAAGAAAAATCAGAATTAGACTCAAGCTATGAAAAAGCTCAGAAGGAATTCTGAAAACCAAGTAAGAAAGATAGAGGAAAAATTAGGGAAAGAATTGAAAGTGGTGCAAAAGGAAATACAAAAAGATAAGAAAGACTTAAAAAGAAAAATTGGCCAATTGAAAAGGAGGTACAAAAACACACTAAGGAAGATAATTTCTTAAAAAAATAGAATTGAGCAAATAAAAGCTAATGACTATGAGAAATCAAGACACAGTAAAGCAAAACCAAAAAAAAAAAAAAAGCAAGAAAGAAAGAAAAAAAGAAAAGAAAGGAAAAAGAAAGAAAAGGGGAAAATGAACTATCTCATTGGAAAAAACAACTGACCTGAAAATAGATCCAGAAGAGATAATTTAAAAATTAATGATCTACCTGAGAATCATGATCAAAAAAAGAATCGGGACATCATCTTTCAAGAAATTATCAAGGAATACTGTCCTGATATTCCAGAACCAGAGGATAAAATAGAAATTGAAAAAATTCACCAATCACCTCCAGAAAGAGATCCCAAAATGAAAACTCCTGGGAATATTATAGCTAAATTCTGTAACTGCTAGGTCATGGAGAAAATATTGCAAGCATCCAGAAAAAATCAATTTTAGTATAGTGGAGCTACAATTAGGATAACAAGATTTAGCAGCTCCTTTGTTAAAGAACCAGAGGACTTGGAATATGATAATCTCGAGAATAATAGAGTGAAGATAACAACCATAAACTCATCTACCTAGCAAAAGTGAGTATAATCCTTCAGAAAAAAAGGTAATCATTCAATGAAATAGAGGATTTTCAAACATTAGTGATGAAAAGACCAGAGCTGAATAGAAAATTTGAGTTTCAAGTATAGGACTCTGGAGAACCATGAGAATGAAATCAGGAAAGTGATATCATAAGGGACTTAATAAGGATTATACCCATACATGGGAGAATGATACTTGTGACTCAGAACTTTCTCATTATTATGATAGTTAAAAGAAGTATACACACATACACACACACACACACACACACATACACACAAAGGGAACAGTTATGAGTTGAATATGAAGGGATAATATATTTTTTTTTCTTATGAAATTAAGGAGTGAGAGAGAAATATGCTGGAGTAAATGGAAAGGGGAATTATGTAAATTATCTACCATAAAAAATGATAGAAGAAAAAAGCTTTTACAGTAGAAGGGAAGAGGGAGAGGAAAGGAGGAGGGTTAATCTTACTCTCATCAGAATTTGCTCAAAGAGGAAATAACATACATACTCAATACTTACCCTGCAGGAAAATAGAAGGGGAATGGGATATGGAAAGGAGAGGGAGGTTGATAAAAAAAGAGGGTATATTGGAGGAGGGAGTGCTCAGTAACAAAACATTTTTGAGGAGGGACAGGGTGAAAAGTGAGAGAATAAATGAGGGAAAATACAGTTAGCAATAGTAATTGTAAAAAGAATTTTGAAGCAAAATTCTCTGAAAAAGCCTCATTTCTCAAACATAGAGGGAAATGAGTCAAGTTTATTAAGCAAGAGCCATGTTCCAATAGACAAATGATTACAAGATATGAACTGTGCTCAAAGGGTTATAAATTCATGCATAGCCTTTGACCTAACAACAACTCTGGTGTGAATATCAAAAGAGATTTCAAAAAAAAGGAAAATATCCTATACATACAAAAATATTCATAGCAGCTCTTTTCTTAGGTCAGAAAAAATGGAAATTGAGGGGATACACATCAATTGGAGAATGACTTAACAAATTGTTATGTGTTTGTAATGGAATATTATTGTTCTATGGGAAATGATGAGCAGGATGCTCTCGGAGGGGAAAAACACCTGGAAAGTCCTCCATGAACTCAAGCAACATAAAATATACTGTATACAAAATAACAGAATGAGCAGCTGCAAATGCCTTTTCTATTCTCAGGAGTACAATCATCCAGGTCTACTCTAAAGGACTTATCATGAAAAAATCCTATCTATACCCACAGAAGCAACTGATTGTGTCTGAATACATATTGAAGTATTCTTTCTTTCTCTCTCTTTTAAACTTAATTTTTCTTGAAGGTTTTATTTTCATTAGGGTAGGAGATCTGTTTTCCTTCACAACTTGACTTTTATGGAAATGTTTTGCATAATTTCACATGTGGTTTTTTAATTTTAGGTGGGGATAAAGTAGAGAATCTAGAACTGAAAAAAATTAAAAAATATAAAAATATTTTGAATGTAATGGGGGGAAATATTAAATAAATAAAATTTAAACAAATATAAAAAGCAATAGAATGAAATGGGTTCCATAAAAAACCAACACCCAGAAAAATGTATGCTGTATAAAGTTAAATAAACCCGAGATGTAAACTACCATCAAATGAACTTTTTTTTATTTGATACAAACCGATATGAAATAATGAAAACATTCTGTGGAAAAGAAAGTTTAGTTCACATTATAGTACAATATAGTACAATAAATTGTACCATAAATTTTAAATTGGAAAAAAAAAAAGATTGAGTTAAAATCCCATCTTCTACAAAAAGCTTTTCATAATCCTTTTAATTATAATGCGTTCTTTCTATTGCTTATTTCCTGTTTATTTTCTATATAGTTTTCTTCTAAGTTGTTTACATGTTGTCTCTCTTACTTGAGTATAAGCTCCTTAAGAGTAGGGATGGTCCTTTGCTTTTCTTGCATCATTGCTCTTAATATGGTGTCTGGCATCTAGAAGATATTTTGTAAATGCTGACTGCCTATTTGGCTGATTGGAGCCAAGAGATAATCTGAAGGCATCAAAATACGTCTTAATTGCAACCTAAGGAAAATATAAGCAACTAATAGGAGTCCATCAATTAATCAATAAATATTTATTTAGCACTTATTATTTACTAGATATTGTGATGGGCACAGAAAAACACAAAAGTAAAATAAACCTTGCTATCAAGGAGCTTTTTATTTCTGAGAGAAGACAAGATCTGCATTTATAAGCTTCTACAAAATATATGCAAAATAAGTAAAATGTAAATTTAAAATGGATGGTGTTTGCTGTTATTGGGAAAAGGAAATTGATTCATAAGTACCAGAACTATGGAAGGAGCAATATCCTACCTTCTCCTGACATGTAAGTTAGGCTAGTTTTTCTTCAAAGGCTTTCTTGAGATTTTGTTGTTTTAGGGAATTACTTCAAACTGTTGACTTCTTAGTCTCAGCTCTCAAGTAAAAAGCAGTTGGAATAAGCTTTAGGAATTTTTTGATATATGACTGATAGAATACAGAGGGTACTTGGGCAAAGGAATTTTGGTCGGGGGATTCAATTCAAGGTATTTTCAATAACAATTATTTGTGAATATTCTCTTTTCTGCTATGGCAAAATAAATCTCTTTATTAAAAAAAAGAGAGAGAGAGAAAATGGAGAAAGTGGTTGCATTCTTCCTGCATACTAAGGATGTGAAGAAGTGGGATGGATCTGATCTCAAGTAATTACAGAATAACAGCTTCAGCTGTGTCCCATTCAGAAGGGTCTTCAGGGAACTAGGTTGGTTTTGTGTCAATGTCAAGAGTTCATGATTGACCATTCTGAGGATTTGGGAACATACAACCTATCTGCAAAGCTCTGGCAATTCCAAGGATTTTGAAACGTTCAAAGGCTAAGTGAGATATCAAATTTGGGTCTAGTAGTTAAACCCATAGAGAATTTTTTAAAAAAGAAAAAAAAAAAAAGAAATCTAGAAAGCTATGTTTAACTGGAGGTCATGCTGTTTATAGATGGGAATTACAGTTTCATGAAGCATTAGGTTCCTTATATAGAACCATCTTATCCTGGTTTCAAAGAGTTTGAAAAACTCTATCTTAAAGGCAATTTGGGCTTTTTCTAATTTTCATCTTTCACTATCAGATTTCAAAAGGTCTGTAGAAAATGGAAGAAAGGACAGATAATGGAAGGAAGGGAAGACAAAGTAAGAAATGGCACCATCCTATAAATATAGAGTTAGGGATAATGAAGCTTAGAATGAGCTGAGGCTGCTTCAGAGAGTGAAGGAAATTTTCTAGTTCCATCTGAGAAAAGAGCAAGATTAAGAAAATATAAAGACAAGCCTCAGGGTAGATTAGATGATGATAAATGAAGAAAACAGGCAAGCAGACTGCTCAATTTTTATATCCTACCTGCTTCTAGCTGACTAACTTAACTTTGCTTTACCTTATTTTCTCATCTGTAATAATAGCACCCACCTCCAATCAATGAAGATAATTTAAAAGTACCTAGTAAGCACTTTATACCTGTTAATTATTATTATTATTTTCTCTACCAAAGATAACAATACTTGACCTGGGAAGAGACAAATAATAATAGTAATAATAATAATAATAATAATAATAATAATAATAATAATAATAATAATGAATGAGTACAGTACTTTCGCAGACAAGATTTTAAAGGTTTGAATTTAAAGTATATATATATATATACACACACACAAATATTTATAAAGAGATAGTATATACACATATCACAGATACATAAATATATATATGTATATATACATATAGAGAGACATATATTATACACACAGATACACATAGATACACACATAAATATATATATACACACACACAAATATATATAAAGAGATAGTATATACACATATCACAGATACATAAATATATATATGTATATATACATATAGAGAGACATATATTATACACACAGATACACATAGATACACACATAAATATATATATATATATATATATATATATATATATACACACACACACTATTTTTGGGGGGCACAATAAATATGCAAAGTCTTTAAAATATTGTCAATTTAAAAAAAAATCTTCTCAGAAATAAACTGAATACAGTGTTGTTACATTATAGAGAACCCTTGAGTTACTATAGACATTTTTTGTCTGTAAAATTCACTTAGAAATTAATACTTTCTTTGTTAGTTTGTTGAATTTCTAATGTGGTATAAGAGGAGGGTCTCTAGATAAAGAGACCAGTTCTGGTCCTGATTTTGTCACCAAACTAAATGTGTTAACTTAGGGAAATCATTCTCTAGTTCTCAGTTTCCTCATCTGTATTAAAAATAGTGTATGTGCGGATATATGGGTATATATATATATATATATATATATATATATATATATATATATATAATATACACTTTTATATAAGCTTGGAATATTTGATTTGTTAGGTCTCCATCCAGCTTAAAATTGTATGTTTCTAAGACAAATTTCTGGCATCTCTTCTCACTGTAACCCACTGATCTAGCTGCTGAGACACCAATATAATCTATCTCAAAAGGCATTGTCATAGAATCCACCTCTATCATAATGCCAAAATTATAATTTTTGTGAAGAAATAGAACTTGCAAAAGAATAACTTAAAATTTTAGGCCACAGCTATGTAGCCACGGGCATGTTTAAATACTGCTGACGTGAAAAGAAGAAAAAGCCCTGGTTTTGTGTCTGTATTGACATGATGTAGGAAATCAACACCAAGTTGTCCATAACCCATCATCAGAGTATTTTGAAAGTAAAACAATCTAATCTTCAAAGATGGCATTTCAATGGGACATAAAATGGCACATGAGTCTGTGGTATTTAACCTCAGTAAATGGATGGAATATTCTAAACTGAACCTTAAGGGAAGGATGCTACTTGTGATTATTCTGACAGCTAAAATGGAATACACAGATAGGTGACAGTAAGGATATGATCAGAGTAAAGTAGTCTATCAAATGTCAGGAGCTGACATGCATGGGGTTATTTTTAATAATGAAGACAATTGTAATACAAATGATAAAATGAACTGGGTATAGATTTCTTTTCTTCACTATTTATAGATATAATAGAGATATACATTTACACCTGTGTATATGTGTATGTATGTGTGCATACCCATTTCTTTTCATGTAGTCACATAAAAATGTGCCTGATAATGTTCAAGTACAAGAGTGGGTCCATGAGCTTTGTAAGTTCATTGATCTCACTTTTAAAAACTTCACAAACAGGGCTCTAAAGGATCTTACATTTAATTTTAACTTGTTCCTCTAATCTTTTATAATTTTAAGTTTTTTTTTTTCTTTTTCTTTTAACATTTGTATGTAACTATCAAAACTATCTGGTTTTTGAAACACTGCATTAGTCAGAGGTGAGGAGGGTTTTGAAGGAGTAAAGATAATATAACCCATTCCTCCCTCCCCCCAAAAAAATGAAGGTGAGAGATTGCCCTCGAGGCATATAAGGCCCAGGTTTTAGAAGAGCAACCTTATTCTGGTTTTCAATTCATTAGGAAAAACTTGGGTGCAGTTTGGAAGATAGTAAGGGATGAGATAGGGAAATGTAGGGAAAGAGAAGGAAAATGGTCAAGATAAAAGACATTTTCTTTGGCATCAGGAAGAACCAAGTTCAAATTCCAAGATTGCCACTTACTAACTGTATGATTGTGGGCAAATCATATAATGTCTCTATTCCTCAATTTACTGTTCCTTAAAGAGAGGAAATTGAAGAAAATTATCTCTAAAGTTCCCTCTATTTCTAAACCCTGAAAACCAAAACCTGGTATAGGGCAGACGTGTTGGAAAGCAATAAATCTACACCCCAGCAAAATTCAACTTACCTCAGCAGTTTTCTGTAGTTACCGAGCTAGTTTGCTCATCACCTACTTTTCCATTTTCATGTGATACTCAGTTCTGAGCTAAGGAATCCTGAAGGAGAGGAGTGTTTGCCCCTTTCACCTATGAAAATCAAGAGTTTCTCAAGATCTCTATTCAAAACTACCCAAAGTCTGAAAGTCATTGGGTTACTAATCATGGAAGCTATTGGATGAACCCTGAGCATTTATATCAGTTCACAAAGTGTTTGTGTGTGTGTATAAATACATACATTATATAAATATATAGTTGTGCATGCATATATTTGTCTATTAACTTATTTCAAGAAATCATTAATTTTTAAAATTTTAATAAAATTCTTGTTCTACATAATTTATAGACATAAACATAAAACATGTGCACACATGTATAGATGTTATATGTTCAATAAAATATAAAAATCTATGTGTACATAAATTCCATATTACATGTACACATATATTTTATATATATATATGTATACACACATGCATTCACATAACTATGTTTGCATGTCTATCTCTCTACCTATCTATCCATGAGAGAAAGGAAGAGAGAAAACTTTAGGTCTGTGATTTTATTATTTCAGGGAACTTCTATTGAAAAATTCCCTCTGCCAATAAAGATCAGCAAATCATCTGTAACATATATGACATATGTTTACATATATATATACATATAAACATACACTCGTTCACATAGTTCTATCTATCTATCTATCTATCTATCTATCTATCTATCTATCTATCTATCTATCTCTATCCTTTTGTTGTTCACTTATTCAATGATGTCAATACTATCCATGAGGATTTCTTGGCAAAGATACTGGAATGATTTGCCATTTCCTTCTCCAGTGAGTCACCTTTACTCAGAACTTTCCATTACAACTTGTCCACTTGGGATAATCTATATGAGCTAGATCCTGGTTTTACTGAGCTACAAAACTCTCTCCATCTTGATAAGACAGTTATCTATGGGGGGAACATGCTTGTATGTTACATGACATACATATATATGTATATATACACATGTAATATATATATGTATTTGAAAATCAATAGCTTTAATAAAAATTAAAATGAATGATTTCTAAATAAATTAGTAAAATGAATAGTTTAAAACAAAAAGCTTGATATTTGCTTTCTTTGTGTTATTATAAACTATAAGTAATGTTCTTACAGTCATCTTGAACTTCAACCATGGTGAGTCACACAATCCAAGCATAAGCCTGAGGTATTTAAATGTTGACAATTTGCATAAATAGGGAGTATAATGCATTGTTTATTTCCATTTGACATTTGGACTTCATTAAAATCCTTACCAAAAAAATTTAGGGGATTAAGCATGTTCAAAATACATTTTCTTTGGCAACAGATATTCATAAAATTATGCACAAGTAGGCAAATTCATCAAGTATGTACTCAGTACTTAACTACATGTAATGCAAGGAACTCTACTAAGAATAGGAAAGATGAAAAATTGTTAAGAACTTGGTCTAGAGGTGGCAAAAAATTGGAAATTGTAGGGATGCCCATCAATTGGGGAATTACTAAACAAGTGGTGGCATATGAATGTGATGGAATATTATTGTTCTATAAGAAATTATAATCGGATTTCAGAAAAAAAACATGGAAAGACTTACATTAACTGATGCTGAATAAAGTGAGAAGAACCAGGAAAACATTGCATAACAGCAATACTTTATAATAATCAGCTACGATAGGTATAGCTCTTCTTAGCCATAAAATAATCCAAGACAATTCCATATGGTTTATGTTGGAAAGGATATGTACAGTTTGAAAGCCCTTTGAACATAGTTCTAGATTGCTCTTCAGAATGCTTGGATCAGATCACAACTCTACAAACAATGTATTAGTGTTCCAGGTTTCCCACATCCCCTCCAACACTTATCTGATGATATTTTTGTAAAATCAGTTCCCTAGTATTTTCCAGGTATTTTCCTCAAGAAAAAAATCAATGGACTTCCTTATGTAATAATAATGAAAAATTTTAACAAATAAATTTTTAAATCCTACATGTACATCTATATTGTGTGTGTATGTGTTTGTAATTTGGCATCCTTTCTTAGTAAATAATTTATTTTGTCAGCTTGTAAGCAGGTCAAATTCCTCATCCAGTTTTTCTGCTGGATACCTTCATCATACTAAGTTTGAAAAGGCTTAACCTATATTCCCACACCATTAATGGAATAAAATGAGTTAATTAGTTTAGAGATGTGGGTCATGGAGGCCTTCAAGTATCCAAATATCCAGTGGAAGTGACATATTCCCTATCTGAAATCCATAACGATGGATGATTCAAGATGTTACCGTACATTATAGTTCTATTCTATGGGGAAAAAATGCAACTACATTAAGATTTGAGCAAAAGATTCCTGTGCTGCAAGTATAATTAAATTCTGTTTTTTAGTCATGTCTGAGTCTTTTTGAAGACCCTATTTGGGAATTTTCTTGGTAAAAATACAAAAGTAGTTTGCCATTTTCTTTTGAATCTTATTTAATGGATGAGCAAATTTAGGCAAGCAGGATTAAATGACTGGTCTAGAGTTATACAACTAGTGAATATCTAAAGATTTGAACTCAAATCTTCCTGACTCGAAGCCTAAATCACTATTAATGATGTTATTTAGCATCTGTAGAAAAGAATCCCACAAGAATCTTTGTGATTGCACAATTCTAAAGGCAGAATGATAGAAGGCCTTATGAAGTTCCTCATTCTTCATATTTAGAGCCATTTTTTTAAATGAGTGTCAGGGTTTCAGATATTATTTGAATATTAACAGTTCATTAACTTGGGGGTGGTGAACTTTAGAAAAAATTGCTAATTATATTCCACTATAATTAGTTTCTTTATAACCTTATGCATTCTATTTTCTTCAATTAAAAACATGGCTCTGAGAAGAGGTCTGTAGACTTCAAAAGATGGCCAAAGGAATTAATAATAATAATAATTATAATAAATAGTTAAATATTTGTATGGGGCAGATATGTGATACAGTACATAGAATATAGGTCCTGGAGCTGTAATATCTGACTTCTTATTTGGCCTACATACTTACTAGCCATGTAATCCCAGATAAATTATTTAACTCTCAGTTTCCTCATATGCAAAATGATCTGGAGAAAGAAATGGTAAACCACTCAGTATATTTGACAAGAAAACCCCAAATGAGATCATGAAGAATTAGAAATGACAATAACATTTATATGGTGCTTAATATATTCTAGGTACCATGCTAGATTTTATAAATATTATCTTACTTGATTGTCACAGCAACCCTGTGAGACAGATAGTATTATTATCCCCATTTTACAGATGAGGAAACTCAAGGAAACAGAAGCAAAATGATTTGTCTAAAGCTATACAGCCGATAAAAGGCTGGAATCAAATTTGTGTTGTTCTTTCTGATTTTAGGTCCAGTTCTCTGTCCACTGTGCCACCTAACTGCCCCAAAATAACACAAAAATTGTCACCCTGGGAATAGATACAGTGCGGTTGGGCAATACTAATAAGGAAATGGATTGTGTAAATAGCAACTGCTCTTAGCGGCAATTGGGGGAAAACTCCAACCTATTCACAAGAGAAAAACAGCATCCACAAAGTGGAGCAATAGAGTCTGGCACTGGTGATACCAGAATGAACTCATTTCCTTTTATTTGAAGAATACTTAATTGGCAGACCAGGAAATGTGGATAAAGAAAGAGTAACTAAAACTCATCAATCTCATCTGTTGTTGGTTATAAGATGGAGAAATATGACTTATAAGGCAATTCATGGTCAGCTTAATGAGTAATCATTAATAGGACCCACATTTTGCCTTTATATCCAGCACAAAACCTGGTTCTAGCATATAGTAAGCACTTAGTGAATGCTTATTGATTTTGACTGACTGTGATTTTTCCTTTTTTCTATGTGATCAATATTCTTTTCAATGATTTAGACAAAGGCAGAGATAGTTTAGTTAATCAAATTTTCATATGACAAAGAGCTGGAAGGGAAAGTTGAATACTGGGGGAGAGAACTAGTTACTAAAAAGATGTCAGTAGACTAAAATGAGAGGTGGAATCTCATAAAAGGGATTTAATGAGGACAAATGCAAAGTCTTGTGAGTGGCTTTAAAATTAATCAGCTCAAATATGAGGACAAGCATAGCTAAAATAGCTAAAATAAATTTGTTGACTACAAATTCAAATATGAGGCAATAGTTTGTATGTTCTTTACTTAACTCCCTGCCCCTCAGCTTCCTAACTGAACCTTCTCAGACCTCAGTTTCCTTGGCTGCAAGGCATCCCATGATACCTAAAGTCCCATCTTGTCTCTGGATCAGACTATGACTTATTGAAGATTTTTGTCAATCCACCTTTCATGGGTCATTTGAACAAGTTGGCACTACATGACTCAAGCTTAAAGTTACTAGACAAGAATAGGACTGACATGTTGGAATCAACGTTGCATTGTGAAAGCCATGCTCAGTCAAATTAGGGAGTTTATGGGAACTTTTGTATTAGCAGAGCCACTTCCTCAAGTCATCCATGATGAGAACTGGCTCCCACAGAAAGACAGATTGAATTAGAGAGCATTGCAAGAGTAGGAAGTCATGAGCAATTGATGGCTCCACATCAATTGGTATTTTGACAAAAAAATAAAGGTTCAGTAATAAAAACCAATGTATCCTATTGATAATAAGGGGCAGACACAGACTGACTCAGAAATATTCTTATTCACTTTCCACGAATAGACAAGAAATTAGAGAAATTAATACAACAAAACAATTTTATCTACCAGGTAAGGACATATCTCAGAAACAGTAATGCAAACAGTAAGAGTGAAGATGGAATAAGGGAATATCTTCATTCTACAAGAAATGATGAGCAGGCTGATTTCAGAGCAGCCTGGAAGGATTTACATGAACTGTTGCTCAATGAAATAAACAGGACCAGGAGAGCAAAATTATGTGATGATCAACTGTGATGAACTTAGCTCTTCTCAGCAATGTGGTGATTCGAGACAGTTCTAATAGACTTGAAATAGAAAGTGCCATCCACATCCAGAGAGATAGAGAACTATGGAGACGGAATATGGATCAAAAACTAGTATTTTCACTTTTTTGTTTGTTTGATTGATTGATTTTTCTTTCTTTTAGTTCTTTTACCCCTTTTTGGTCTGATTTTTCTTGCACAATATATCAAGTATGGAAATGTTTAAAAGGATTGTACATGCTATGTTATTCTATATCAGATTATTTGCTGCCTTGCAAAAAGGGGAGGTAAGGTAGGGAGGCAGAAAAATTTGCAACACAAAAATAAATATTGAAAACTATCTTTACACAGTATTTGGAAAAATAAAATACTATTGAGAAAAGAGTCAGGTTGGCACGGTAGGTATTGATATGGCAGCGTGATAGCTGGACCTTTTCAGCATTGGTGTAAGGAGTTTCTTATCTGGAAGTAATCTAAATCAACAAAATGATTTGAGTTCTGGTGTTCTGGTGTTATCTATGATACATACTGATATGATATATACATACTGGCTGCATGATCCTGGACAGGATCACAATCTTCATAGTTCACAATCTCTTATAGTTTCAAATAGTTTTCTATAACACTATAAGATATGGAGATGGTGACAATCTACTTTTTCAGCAGAGGGAATTTTTTCACTAAAAGTTTCCTAAATCAATGATATCATAAATCCATTTCAACGATTGTCATCATCATCATACCAGCAACAATTAGCAAATTACTATAATGACATACTGCATTGGAAGGGGATAACCTTTCAGTGAAGAAGAGCTAGATACCTATGTTATTTATTATCTGAGTCATGAGATAATCATAGGATTACAACTCTAATCTGGTGAGGATCTGTGAAAGCAAACTGCTGTTTTTTCAGTTGAGGGAATTGAAGTAAAGCGACTTGATTAAGGCCGAACAGGTGATAAATTTAATCAATGGGATTGGAGTCTAGTATCTTTGTGTCATGGGTAAATTACTCATATTCTCAGCATCTTAGCAAACTTTCAAAAGGAAAGATTGGAGTAGATAGTTTTAGTTCTAGAGTTATGATCCTGAAATACAAGTGAGTTGGCAATCGCCATAGTGGGATTGTCCCACATCAAAATCATAAGTATATAACAGCAACAATCAAACCAACTCCCAGACTTAGAATTTTCAGTGTTTTATGCTTTTAAGCCTGATGATGTCCATCATTGTCACTAATAACTCTGACTCAACCTTAAAACTCACATCTCTTTAGTAAACCTTTCTTTCCTCTGATGGAAGGGATTAGATCATAGGTAGTAGAGTGCTTTTCCTTAATTTGTCATTTAAAAAGTGGTGCCAGGGCAGCATTTTATCATGGTTGCAGATATTCATTGTATCTTCCTCTTCCCTGTCTCTCTCTGTCTCTGTCTGTCTGTCTCTCTCTGTTTCTGTCTCTGTCTCTCTCTCTTCTTTCTCTATTCTTTGCTGATGGCACAGTGCCTGACACATAATAAGGATTTAATAAATGTTTATTGATTGACTGACTAAAATTTTTTTACATAAGTTAATTCACTAGTTACTCTTTTGTGAAAGAAAAAAAAACTTAGAACTTGGCTAGTTCCTGGAATTTTCTTTAATTGAATCCTATATTTATTAGGTATTAATATGTGCAAATCCCTATACAATGTGCATGAATACACAGATGAAAAAATATGATGCCATTTTTTTTTCTGAAGAAATTTACGATTCAGTAGGGGAAATGAACCACTTATTAAAATAAATATAAGCCCTGCCAAGATGAGAAAAAAATATGGCTAGGTGAAAGAGTTGTGAGACATTGAGGGTGGAGAGTTAGAGAATCTCTCAGTTCTCAATCTTATGATCCTGGAATTTTTAATTGGAGGCATACTTGAACCTTTCACTTTACATATATATATATATGTACATATATGCATATGTATATTTATATATACATATATTTTAACATATATGTATATATTTGCAATGAAATAAAAAAAAAAACGCTATTAAACACTTACAATGTGTAAACCTAGTGCTTAGACCTAAGGACTCGAAAACTTAGTTTCCTGTCTAAAGAATATTGCATTTTAACTAGAGAAAAAAAAATACATAAAGACATTCATTTCATTGCAGAGGGAAAGATCAAGTAGCATTTGGCCAGGGAATGTAGCAGAGAAGGTAATGACTGCTTGTTTTTAAACTAGATTCATTAATATTTGACCTACTAGGTAATAAATAACTGCAGCACTAAGAAAATGAGATAAAAATTCTGCTACATATCTCTCTTTGTCCCTTGGTCTGTCTCTTTCTGTGTCTTTGTCTGTTTCTGTCTCTCTGCCTTTGTCTCTCTCATTCTTCTCTCTCTCACTCTCTTATCTCCATTTTTCTTTCTTCCTTCCCCACTCCCTTCTGTTTTTGTCTCTCTTTCTTGTCTCTTTCAATCTACCCATCTATCTCCTGTCTTTCTTTGTTTCAGTCCATCCGTCCATGTAAATATTTCTTTAGCATTTGCTAAATTAAGAATAAAAACAAAGCAAAAGTAAGCCCCTACTTTTTAAAAGCAAAAGAATACAAGAAATTGAAATTAACACAGCACTAGCAAAATCCAAAAGAAATCAAAACCCTAATGTTGACCCTGTACCTAGAACTCTACATGACATTCACTCATCTAGAAAAGATATAGTCAGCATGATGGCTTTGGGCCTTAGTATTTAATATATAAGAAAATAATGCTGGGATGGGAAAAGGAGCCTAGATTTAGCTTCATTAATTGCCCTTTGGGGATGATCCCGAGCTTTTCAATCTTCTTTATTTCTCATGTCTGTCCATATAAATGGTTATCTGTGTTTATCTGTTAAACCTACTGTTATAGTGGAAGAGGCTGGCTTTTTAGGACAAATTTTATGTCTGGATTTAAAGAGGAGTATGCCATTTTATAAAACGATTATATTTTTCTATATCTATATCAATCTCTCTATATACTTATATATATATAGATACATATGAACATAAATGTATTAATACAAATAAGTAAATCATATATACATATAACATATGTACACACATAGAACATACAATGATACAGGAAGAATATAAGATTTCCTCAATATGGAGGAACTTTCACAGTGGGAACTCCCTCTACCATCAGAAATCACACAACTCAGCTATGAATAAATAGCTAAGTTCTAGGAAGTTTCCTAATGTACTTAAAAATTAAGTGTCTTGGCTAAAATTAATGTCTGATAAGTGTCAGAGGCTAAGTTTGAATTTGAACCCTGGTTTCTAAGTCCAACATTATTCAAATTATCTTAATAATTATATATATATATATAAACTAGTTCATGAAAACATTGTTTTTCTAACATTAAGTTTTCTTTTCACAATATATCTTTCCTTTTCTTACATAATTATCCGGGTATGTTTAACTTAATGTTAAATTTTTTCTCCCTTTCTATGTTTTGGCTTTACTCCCTGGGGGCTCAAGATTTGACCTTTTGAAAAATATCAATTGTGCCATTGGACAAGATCCTTAAACATATAGCTGTGTCTAACACTTAGATGTGAAAAATACATAACCAGACTGTCACACAATTCTCAAGGAAGTTTTAAGCTTTAAAAGTTTAATAGATTAAACAGTCTTGAAGCTTTTGGGATTCCCAGTATATTTATATATGCAGTGTGTGTGTGTGTGTGTGTCTGTGCATGTATATATATATGTATATATATGTATGTATATATGAAAATGTATGTATGTATACATGTGTTTTATGTATTTATTTTGAATGTGCACATGCATGCATGTGTATATTAAAATTGTATATATTTTTAGGTCGTACACTTGAAAAAATAATGTTTAGAGTATAGAAGCAGAAAAAAAATTGTCATGAATTACAATATGCTCTGCAGACAGCTGTAGAAGTTAGGGGAAACTAGTCCAGCCCTCCTGTCATGAGACACTTGAGACTAAAAAGATCTGCAGATGTCCTTTATCTTAGGACAGTAATTGGCCAAGCAGGCTCATATTTCTTTTCCAACCATCTGCAGCCACCAGGAGGTCTTTGCAGACCCAGGATTATTTCATGATGAAGAAATTGGATTACAGCTTGTTGATCCAAACTAAAGTGCAGCATTTAAAAAATAAAAATAATATTGGAGAATCTGTATTTGGGGCATTAATAGTAAAATATTATTTTATACCTATGTTGTGTGGAAAAAAGGATGGCCTGTTCATAAATGTACACATATACAACTATGTTATCTTATTACTTTACACAGCTATTGAAATTTAAAACTGACTTAAGATATTCTATACATGAGTGAAAGGCAGAAAGTAAGGCAGAAAGATAAATAGACTGATAGACAAATAGACTGATATACATATATATATATATATATATATACATATATATAGGTTTGTGAATGTGTATACAAGAATGCATGCATGCACATATATGCATGCACATATACATACCAGCAAATGCATGCACACACAAAGCAACCCACAAATCTGAAATGAGGATATGTATATGTATGTACATATATGATATATAAAATGTGTGCACATGAACAACATAAATGTGTATATGTATATATATATATATATACATGCAAAAGAGAACCCTATGAAATTCTTATCTGGGAATATATTGATGGAAATGGCGGGAATTTCATCATATAAGAATCTATACTGTTGAAGTCATCAGTCTTGACCAAAAGAAAAAAAAAAAGATGCCATATATGGTATTGCATGTATTTCTCAGATGTTATGTTCTGATATTTCTAGTTGTTAAGAGGGCTGTTTCTTTTATTAAACTTGAGTGTAAATGAGTAGAGTCTCTTTAATGTTACAAATCTATCATTTTAAGATGTGGAGTGTTTAGTGACTGAAGCAAAGGTTCAGAAATATAGTAATCTACAAATGATTGTTTTGAACCAATCCATGGGGCTTTCTGGAAAGATTCCTACCCAGAAGAGAATCCCATACAATTTGTACAAGAAAACTTTTTCAAACAAACATATAAAGAAACAAAAAAATATTTTCTTTTAAATATGAATGGAGAAAGAAAGACAGGAAAATACCACCACTTGTGTAATAATGAGAATAACAGATGATGAAACATGATTTTTTATTTTATATTTTATGTATATTATATATATATATATATATATAAATAATGTAAATAAATTTTATATTTTATTTTACATTTTAAAATATAACATTGCATTGAATTCACTCAATGAATGCTATCTACAATTGTTTCCACTACACAGTGTCTGGGCTCATTTCTAATTACTGGCTAGATTCTTCACCTCCACAGTAGACAATCCAAAATCAGGAACATAATTGGCCATGAGCCTTGGCAACGAAGATAGATGCAGAATCATGGAAGCTTAGCAATATGTAATCTCATAAAATTGTTGTTTTTAAATCTGGGAATATTTTTAAAGGTTCCCTAGTTTAGCACTCTTATTTTGGTAATGAAAAGATGGAGGCCTAAAGAGAAAAAGACTTTTCAGAGACATAGAGAAGGCGTTTTGATCAAGTGAAAAGAAACACTGGACTTAGAGCCTGAGAACACTACTTCAAATCTTACCCATAACACATACTACTTTGTGATTTTGGATTATGTCTTAAGGTCTCAATTTCCTCAATCATAATATGAGTGCATTAATCTAGTCGGCTCTTTAGCATCTCTCATATCTCATTACTAATATTATCCAGAAGGTCAGAGTTCCTGCCAAAAGGTCCAGGTTCAGCATTGGCTAAATACTGAAGTATAGGTAAGATAAGGGGAGACATTTGGAGTTTTCAGGATTTTAAGGTTTCAGGTCTTTTAGTAGTCCCAAAGATTATGAAATATAATAAAATATTAGGGTCATAAAAAGAAAAGGACTTACAAAGAAGTCTAAGAAATGAATCTAATTGTCAACAAAGGTCAACAGAGCAAATGATTGGAATTGTGAAAAAGTCATTCATAGTCAGCATATATTTCATATATCAAGCAGTGTGCTAAGAGCTTATAATATAAATAATAAGCAAAAAAGTCCTTGACCTTGGTATTCTAATGGAGAAGATAATACACCAGAAAAGCTAGATATATATATTAGACATGTGAAATTATTACAATATTTCCATGTTAATCATGTTGTAAAAAAAAAACAGCCAAAAAAAACAAGGAAAGTAAAGAAAGTAGAGAAAAATAAATATTTTCCAATCTGTATTCAGAGTTCATCAGTTCTTTCTCTGAAGGTGAATATAATTTTTTCATCATGAGTCCTTTGGAATTGTCTTGTATTATCTCAACCAGATTGTCAGCTCAAATTTTTTTTTAAGTTTGGCCTGATGCTGAATCTATATCTCAGTGCCTGGAACATAATATGCATTTAACAAATTATCTATCTAAATCAGATTTTTAAAAATATAAATCCTTATGTCATATTTAATCTAGGGTTAGGAAGAATACATTTTATCTTCTCCCCATAAAACTTTCTCTCAAATATTTGAAATCTACTTTCTTTCAAGAAAAAAATGTTCTTAATTCTTCCAATTAGCATATAATTCCCATGGTCTTCAAGATTATCTCCATTTTGATCCACCAGTGTTAAAGGCACCCCAACTTGTCAATATCCTTTCTAAAAAGAAGCACCTTGAAATGTATGCTACATTCCAAATTTGGTCTGAGTAAGGATGACTCCAGCTAGACTAAAACTTAGTACATTCTGAACACAATGTCTTGACTTAGTTTAAATGTCATTATGTTGAGTTATAATGCATTCATAATTCATGAAAATCTCTGTCACATGAGCTGTAATTGTTACCCTTCCATCTTTCATCTTTGCCACTGATTTTTTTTAACGCAATGGTAGAAATTTATAATTATATTTATTAAATTTACTTTTATGAGATTTAACCCAATGTTCTAACTTGTTGAGGTCTTTGTGGCTCTAAATCTGTGCCTCTTAGCTAACCTTAAAAATTTTCTGTCATTCTCAAATTTGATAACTCTTTTCTTTCATTCATGCCTTAAATATGTTGCATAGAAGTGGGACATATAAATCCTTGATATTCTTTGGTAGAAACTTTCCTCTAAGTTGAGAGTAACTTGAGTTTCATCATTGAATCAATGATGAATTCTCCTAGACTTGATACTGTTGATCCTAAATCCTCCATCTTGGACCCAAGAATGTTACATGAGCTGAAGTCCAGGTGGTATAGTTATCAGAAAAGAATCAACAAGTAGGCCCTGAATTGATAATAAATAATTCTCATTTTGTGTGATTCAATCCACAGAAACAAAATATGGAACCAAATAGGAAAATACACACACTGATTCAAGAATAATCAAAGTAGAATGCATTAACCATTCCAAAGCATGCCCTGGGGAATAGAGTGGTATTTTATATGCTAATGAATCCAATTAATATCCCATTAAAATTTTGGAGAGATTGCAAGTCATGAGAATTGGCAATAGCTATTTTTTATGCATCTTGAGGTTCTGGAATTAACATGAGATTCTATAATTAACATTACAGATTTTTAGGACTACATAAATCAAAGGCCAAGTTGGTCTACTTCTCTTGCATAAATTTTCTTGTAGACTGCTATGATATTTTAGGATAGGGATATACCAAACTCTAGTTGAGACTTATTTTAAAAGTTTTCTTAACATTTCTTTTTTAAAATCTTCAGTGACTTCTTTCTGCCTTCTGAGCAAAATTTATACTTATATGGTTGACATTCAAGGCTTTTCATAATTCAGAAAGTTTATCTTATTTTTCCAGTCTTTTCTCATACTATACCCCTTCTACTTAGACAAGATTATTTTCTATACTGATCACAGGACAACTTTTTTTTTTCTATTTCATGCTCTTCTTCATTCTAATCTCTATGTCTAGAATAGTTGATCCTCCCTTTCTTGCAAAATAGACACAGAGGCATTAGAAGTGGGAAGAGAACTCCTAGTTCTGAAAACTTATTCACAACAGGAATGGGTTAAGTAGAGAGCACTATATATATACCATAAAAGTTTTCACCCTCTGAAATCTATGAAGAAATAAGTGAGGAAGGATGGGCAGATGAGGAAGCAAAGGGTGGGAGAAGAAGCCAAGGGAGGGATCCATGAGCAAGGCAAGTTAAGAAGTAGAATTAAAGCAGAGTCAGAAGTCATGGGAAAGATATGTATATGTGTATGGGGCGGGGGAGGAATGATGTGTGTGTATGTGTATATATGTGTATGTGTTTTAAAAAATTATATTGAGAACAATGGAGAATTCAGCCTATCCATACCTTTCATGTCATCCTACACTGCTGACATAATGATTTTCTTTAATCAAAGTTCACTCTCCTCCTCAAAAGCTAGTAGCTCTTAATTGGCTCTCGGTTTTTAAATTTTCTTCAACCCATCTTTTCAGTCTTATTTTGCCTTCTAGCCCATCTCAGACTTTATGGATCCAGGCAGACTGACTTTGTCTCTCTGTTTCTCATATGTGGTGCTCCATTTCCTGTAGTCATGCTTTTTGAATTGACCAAGTTCTGTGTCTGTTATGTGCTGCCTCCTCCAATAAAATTCATAAAATCTTTCTCTTTTTCTTCAGGATTCAATTAAAGCAGTATCTTTCATATAAGTCTTTCCTGATTCTTCCAATTCCTTCTATTCCCCAAAACTTTATTTTTATGTGTATTTATTCTCTTTACAGCCTGTATATAATTATATCTATATTTTTATGTGTCTCTCTCTCTCTATATATATAGACACACATCTATTTGTATACCTATATGTGCATATGAATATACATGTGTATGTTACATATCATGGCTCTTTATCTATATCTTTATGTAAATAATTATGTTTGCATTAATATATCTGTGTATGTGTGTATGTACATATATGCTTATATATACATATTTTTATCTATTTATTCATTTTCTCCCTTTTAAGAATATAAGCACTTTGAGAAAAGGGATTATTTCCTTGCTTTTTGTATCCCCAGCTCCTAGCAAAGGAACCAAGATATCATTCTCCAATTTATTGCCTGGCATTTAACTATGAGTCGGACAAATACTTGGTTTTATTCATTTATCTTTCCCACTTGATAGAGTTCAAGATATCACATATTTTTCCAGCCCTACAGTTCACTGATGAGCTTCTAAGCAATTATTTGCCTATAATTTAATTCATTCATTTGTGCACTTATTTATTTATACATTTAGATGTTTATTAATTATTTATTCATTTATAAATTTATTTTTCCATTCATCCTCCTAGTCATTCACTGGTTATTTCCATGATTTGTAGTTTTATGGTATCATCATAAAAATATTACTATTTAAAAAGTGCATCATGATGAAATGAAGTCAGTTTAAATGCAGCACAATTTCTTGAAGGTAATTGATCTTATTTATACCCCTCCAATTTGATTCTAAGCCTAATTCATTATCCATTATAATGTCTGGTCAAAGTGTATACTAATGGGCTAGATCTATGGGTTGAGTATCAAGCTGTATATCAAGGTCTGTACAATGGGCATTTTCATCCACTTAAGTTCTCCTCTGTAAATAGAGCAAGGTCTCTTGAGTGATTATTAGCCACATTTAAGATGCTCTGTAATGCCCTGAGATCTTAAAAAAGCTTCCAGTTTATAAACAACAAATAGGATCAGGGAGAGAAAGCAAGTTTCTTAGTCCCATATTGGAAAGATGCTATTAAGACTTCAATGCAATATAAACATTCTGTAGGAAACCCTGAGATTGATTTACTAATCTTAATGAACTTTAACATTTACTTACTTACATGGTTTTATCCCAAAACAAATCTTTCTATTTAGAAAGAATGGATTAAATATTGCTCCCAGCAAAGGGGTTTGTTTATATACAATTGAAATATACAAGCTAAGATGATTATCTTTAAAAATCCAAATGGACAACCAGCATTTATTAAGCATCTATTACATATCAAACAGATGTTAAATACTAGAAATACAAAGAAAATTAAGCAAATAAAAAACAGTCCCTGCTCTTAGACTCACAGTCTAAGGAGGAAGAGAACATACCAAAAACTATGTAAAAACAAGATATATAAATTAGAGATAACAAATGGGACAAATATTATACATGTGTGTGTGCATATATATATATGTATATATATATATCAGCTAAAATTTGTTAATCAATTTAAAATGATCATTTAGTTGTTCATACTCACCCAGCATACCCATGCATGTATATATCTCTATATATACATATCTTTGTGTAGATATATAGAACCATAGTCATACTTTATACAGACTCAGTATTCTATTATGGGTTAAAATTCCCTCCACTGATCAGATGGGCAATCCATCAGGAATTTATAGTCATAAGAAGTTCCCTAGGACACAGAGAGGTTAAATGATTTGTCCTAGCATATTTATCAGAGGCTGGACTTTAATCTCTATTTTCCCAACTCTAAGGTCAACGCCTTGTCCACTACAATTCAATTACTCTCTCTCTTGAATTCCTTTAGCGCTGAAATGTGAACCACACTTTTTGAGGGCAGACATTGTTTAATTTTTGTCTCTCTGTGTCTGTCCACAGATAACTCCTGACCCACAAGCATTTTATGAATGCTCCTTGAATTGGATTTTTGTAGAACTTTCATGTCCCAAAAGTAGTCTTTGTGGAGAGAATTCCACAATAAGTAAAATATTTATAATTAATTTAGGTGTTAAAACAGAAAGGAAGTTTCAGTGATCTTAAACAATGAATAGAGTCAAAGTAGGATTTTATTGCTAGGAGACCAAATATAAATATTTATTTTTTGTTTGCTGTTTAGTCATTCCCAGTTGTGTTTGACTTTTTGTGTCCCCATTTGGGGTTTTCTTAGGAAAAATATTGAGGTGGCTTGCTATTTTATTCTCCAAGTCATTTTATAGGTGAGGAAACGGACACAAACAGAATTGAATGACTTATGGGGGTGAAGCAACCAAGGAGAGTCTGAGGGCGATCAAATTCTAGCCTTCTAACATATGTATATACTTGTGAAAGACATCTCAATATTTATTAATTGCCTGTTACAAAAAGGAAATGTGTGTTAGACTATTAAACATTTTATTTCTTCACATGTGAAGTAGAACTTGCATGAATTTTGTGGGAGGGGAAAAGAGGAGAAAGTCAAACAAGTCTGGTTTGTTTGTTTAGCTAACATCTTGTGATATCTTGATTTCTCTCCTTAGCAGGTTTGAGTATTCCCTAATTTGTACAAATTCCTCTTTTTAATGTTGAAATCTACTTGGAGATGATTTTTGGTAACTTTTGCACATATGGTATCTTTGCTAAACAGTCAGGCCAAAGAAATGCCGTGCATAAACCCCTGTTTGCATACCAGGGCCTCTGCTAACCACAGAAATCCAGCTGGATTGTATTACTTGACGTGGCTATGTTATTTCCATTCCTGACTCCTGGGGAATGAGCCAATCTCTATCCTATCTAGACCATATAGGTTTTTGAAATGTGCTTCATTTTTTTTTTTTAATTAGCAAATGCATTCACATTTAAAAGCAGTGATAAATAACTCACTAATATAGTTTATTAATACAAGACTTATTAACCCCGAAGTCTCAATTTTGTTCAGTTCAACAAGCAAATAATTAAGCACCTACTAAATGTAAGGCACTCTTGCTAAGTTTTAGGGATGCAAAGGCAAAATGGAAAATGGTTCCTGCTGTCAAGGAACTTATATTTGCATTGGAAAGATAATTATATATATATATATATATATATATATATATATATATAAACATATATGTCTATCTGTTTATGTAAATCTATATCTATTTAAATAGCTACCTGTCATCCCTTTTTCTATCTATTTATCTGTCATCCCTCTACCTACTTATCTATTTATTAAACTACTTGTCTAACTATAATCTGCCTATCTACTTATCTGATTACTTGTCTATCCACTTGTCTATAGAAAGATAGATTATCTATATCTGTCTGAGACTTCTGTTCTGATTACCCAACTCTCTCTTTCTCATTTTTAACATATATTAAATATCTGTCTTTCTTTCTATCTATCTATCTATCTATCTATCTATCTATCTATCTATCTATTACCTCTCTCATCTATCTATCTATCTATTTATCTGTCTATCTATCTATCTATCTATCTATCATCTATCTATCTATCTATTATCTCTCTCATCTATCTATTTATCTGTCTATCTATCATCCATCTATCTATCTATCTATCTATCTATCTATCTATCATCTATCTATCTATCTATTATCTCATCTATCTATTTATCTATCTATCTATCATCCATCTATCTATCTATCTATCTATCTATCTATCTATCTATCATCTATCTATCTATCTATTATCTCATCTATCTATTTATCTATCTATCTATCATCCATCTATCTATCTATCTATCTATCTATCTATCTATCTATCTATCTATTTATCTATCTATCCATATAGTTTTTTGAGGAGGGAGAAAACACTAAAAGCTAAGAGGTATAAGAGGATGCAGCAGGTATCCAAAGTGAGCCTTAAAGGGAATCAGGTATTCAAAGAGGCAAAGATGAGGCAGAAGAATGCACTCCTAAAATGGGGAGGATAGTCAGAGCAAAGATATGGCATTTGGTTGAAAGGTAGAGTATTAGAAAAGGAAGAATAAGCCAAATAAAGTAGATTAGACCTTCTATAGGTTTGGTACAATGTATTCTATATTTTATGTAGTAAATGAAAAAAAATTTAAGCTAAAGACAGCAGGATTACATTGAAGCTTTTTAAGCAAGGAAGTAATGGGTCTAAAATTGTGCTTTAAAATTCTTTACTACAATGTGGAAGCCTATTTGGAGACTGGATAAAGACAACAATTGGGATTCTATTGCAGTGAGTGACAAGGATCTTGGTTAAGGGTAGAGCTGTGAAAGTTAAAAGGAAGGAACAGATGTATGAGATTTCTTGGAGACAATAACCTCTCTCCTAAGTTTCAATCCCATATTACCAATTGATTATTAGACACTTCTAGTAGAATTCCCCTTTACCATATCAAACTTAGAATTTCCAAAAAATGCAATATAGCTTTTTACATTTCTATCCAAAACCACTTATCTTCCTAATTTTATTACTGAATTTCAGAATACCAACATTTTTCCAGTGACCTGATTTATAATCTTGGGGGTCATCCTCAACTTTTCCTTTTCCTTCATCACTTCCACAGAATCATTTGCTACATACTATCAGCTTTACCTTCACAACATTTCTCACATATAGTTCCATCTCTCTACTCATATAGTAATTTCCCTGTTTTATTTCCTTATCACATTTTGGACTATTGTGATAGAATTCTAATTGGTGTCTGTCTCAATTATCTGTCCATTTACTTATTTATTTTTGTCATGAGAAAAAGTGGAGATCCAAGAGGGATCAAAATAGAACTTTGATAGACATTCAAGATTAAGGAAAGGGAAATGAGTGACAATCCAGAATAAAAAAATGAGAAAAAATTGTCAGAGTGATGGGCAACCAGAACAGAAAACTCAGAAAAGCTAAAGGAAAGGAGTATTCAGAAAGAGACTGTTATTATGTCAAAAAAAGACTGAGGAAAGAATTGCTGAGATGTACAGGGAAAGACTGGGTTGAGTGTATTTGTATTGAAATGAGGGAAGCACTTGATTATGTTTGCAGATATCAAAGGAGCCACTAGATAGAGAGATTAGAAAGATAAATAGATAAGAGATGGCTCTACAAGTTGTATATTTTGGTGTTTGCGTGTGTTTATGTTTATATGTGCATTTTGGCAAGTGTGTATGTTTTTCTTGAGGTATTGAAAGCACCTGATTATGTTTCTAGGTTTCTATGTTTCTTAAGAAGGGAGATGGATGGATAGATATATAGATAGGTAGATGGATGAATAGATAGGTAGATGGCTAGATAGCTAGATAAATAGGTAGTTAGATAGATTGATTGAAGAATGGGTAGACGAGTAGATAGATAGATAGGTATGTAGATACATATAGATGTGAATATATGTGTGTTTGCATTTTCACATGTGCTTATGTGTTTATGCGTGTGTGCTTTTATATGTGTGTTCAAGAATTCTAAAATTTCCTTATCTAACCATAGTTTATTGGCTTTCCACTTTACCCTGTGCCTTCCCTTACCAAACATTCTGAACTGAATCTCTCAAACTTTCATTTCTCTTGCAGTAGCCACTCTCTGTTTTTCTTCCCTCCCCTCCCTCAGCTTGTCTCTCATCTTTGCCTCAAATTTTATAGATAAAATTGAGTGTATTCACCATGAGACTTTTTTCCACTTCTTCCTCATATCACTCATATCCCTTATGTCTCTGTCTCTTCCTTCATCCCTATCTCCCATAATGAAAATAGCCTTACTCCTTACCAAGGCTAACCCCTGTATCAGTTTAAGTGATCTCATTCTATTCCACTTCCAGTGACAAATTATCCCTCTCCATTATTTAATTTCAATATCTTCCTATTGACTCATTCCCATTTATCTATGAAGATGGCTGTGTCTCCTTAATCATGAAAAAAAGCCTTCACTGGCTCCTTCTATCCCCTTTATACTCGTAAATATCTTTTGACTTTTGTTTTTAAATCCTTGGAAAAGTTGTCTGTGATATGTGCCTCTGTTTTCTCTCCCTACTCTTAATCCCTTACAATCTGATTTCTCACTTTATAATTCCACCAAAACTGCTCTCTCTCAAGTTATTAATGATCTGTTAGTGGCCAAATCCAGTGACCTTTCCTCAATCCTCATTCGCCTTGCCTCTCTGCAGCCTTTTACGCTGCTGATCACCTTCTCTTCTCTGTGGGTTTTTGGTTCACCACTCTCTCCTGGTTCTCCTCCTACCTGTATGATTGTTCCTTCTCATTCTCCTTTGCTGGATTCTCTTCAAGATTACATCTTATAACCTGCATCCTCTAGGATTAGGTCATGGGCCCTCTCTTCTCCCTCTACCCTAACACTTATCAGTTCACATGAATTTAACTTCCATTTCTATGCCGACAGTTTTCAAATCTACCTTTTATGCAGCAATCTCTGTGCTAAGTTCCTATCTTGTATCTCTAGTTGCCTTTCAAACATTTCAAACTGAATAGTAGACTTAAAATTTCCAAAATAGAACTCATTATCTTTCTTCCTAAACCAGTCTCTTACCTTCCATGTTATTATAAAAAAAATCATCTTCCCAGTACCTCAAACTTGTATCCTAGTGTCACTTTTGTCATCTCACCCTCATAATCAAATCTCTTCCCACAGCCTATTGATTTCACCTGACACCTCTCAAATACATTTCCTTCTCTCCTCTTGTATTTAAGCAAAATCATTTTGGTGGCTAAGTAGAAGATGGACTCTAGTTGGGAGAAACTTGAGGTGTCATCAGAGACCCACCGGTAGAGGTTACGTGGCTTGCCTGGGGTCCCACATCTAGTAAATGTTCAATTCTAGATTTGAAATCAAGTCTTCCTGATTCCTTAATTGTAACCCTTTACCTTGGACCACTAGCTGCCTTAAATGAGTAAACTGAAGCCCCCAAAGCAGTGAGATCTCCTGAATGTCATATTTCATCAGGACAAAAGAACTAGAAATACCAACTTGGTTACTTCACAATTTAATAACCTTTTCACATTATCACACTGCCTCTCGAAAGAAATATGTTTTTAGTAGTAATTAATTTGTAAACTGAAGTGACTTTCTCCCCCAAAGAATGAACAAACAAATACTGTGATCTGTTTTCAATTAGATAAACCTAGATGAGCCATAACACCATAACAACTGTACCCTGGATCATTTCAATGATTGTTTATACTTTCAACTAAAAATTCTGAGAATGAAGATTGTATTAAAGGAAGGGGGGGATAGTATAAGTATAGGGTTTCCAACCCCAGGGCTTTCTTTGTCATTCCTATTCCCACTAGGTCAGGTTGACAGGGTCAAAAGGGAACAATGTGGAACAAACTTCATTTCCTATCCTGCTGAATCAAGCTAGATGAGTCTGAAAGTAGAACTTTGGTCTGAAAGCAGAGATAGGAGAAACTGCCATGTAGTTGTTCCTTTTATCCCTCTAGATTTTTCCTAATTCATTATTGAAGTAGTCCCTCTTTTGATTGGTAAAAGACATGTTCCGACTTTCCTATTTTTCCCAAATAAAAACTTAAAATGCAGCATCTGTTAATTTTTTTGAAAGCCCCAGGGTTCATTCATCTCTAGAAGTCATCAAAACAGCTTTTAAGCAAATTGCTTTAACGTTTTCTTAAGATAAGAGTTTGGTCTCAAGATGAAATTAAAATAGAAAATTAGAGTGCTTTTTGAATTTAGAAAAGATGAAGGTGGAAAAGTCAATATTTACAAAGTAAAAGGGCAAGGCAAAATGTAGGACAATGAATGATTGACTGGATTAAAGAGACTTGGTTTCTAGGTGCACAGAAGAGTCAATGTGCAAATTTAGGAAAATTGCTTTTTGTTTCTCAGCCTTCTCTTCCACAAAATGGGTGAATTAATTGAGATCATTTCCACTGTCCCTTCCAGCCTGAATTTATTTTTGACCTTTTCACTTATAGACATGGGCAGCTGACAGTTGAAAAAGCAACATTTTGATTCAACTATCAAGGTAATCCTTAAATTTCATCAATTTTGTCATCTTATATTTGAACATCAAAAAAGTAGTTTTTCAATATTCTCTACTCTATTCACCACTAGAATTTCTCTGCAGATACAATTATATGAAAAAGGGTAGTTTTAATGTTGACATGCCCATTATAAATAGAGAAAAAATCAACTGTTTTCATGGAAACAATTTTTTAAAAACTTGATCATGAAAGTCATTTCTTCCACAAGCTAGACCTTTAGAGTGGAAGTTTTGGCTCCCATAAATATTTTAAAACAAAATGATGTAAAATTCTTATTTTTTTAAATTTTTAAATTTATTTTTAATTTTTAAAATAGTTTTTATTTACCAGATACATGCATGGGTAATTTTACAACATTGACAATTGCCAAACCTTTTGTTCTAATTTTTCCCCTCCTTCCCCCCACCCCTAGATGGCAGGTTGACCAATACATGTTAAATATGTTAAAGTATAAATTAAATACAATATGTGGCATAAAATTCTAATGCATTTTGCACCTGCCTTTTACTTAGAAATATTTCCTTTTTAGCTTTTTGCAAATGGTGTCCATATGGATTTGACTGGCTAAATTTCAAAGAATTTAAAGTATTTAGATAAAAGTGTACCTAGATGATGAAAACCTTACAATGTCATTTTCATTTGTTCTCTACTCTTATATTTTGAATTTGTAAAATTTGTAAAATTTTGTTTGTGTTATTGGAATGATTAGATGGATCCTATATTCATATTTGATATTGTGGAAAAGTCTTCAGATTGGGATTCAAGAAGAACTGGCATAAAATCTTACTTTAGATATTTACTCTATGTGATATATTTGACAAGTCATCTAGTCTCTCTGTTTCCTTCTCTGTCAAATGAAAGAGTTGAATTTTATATCCTCTAAGTAGCACTTAATCTATTATATTAGTCTAGCATGGTTTGTCTGGCCTGTGGAAGAGTGAAGGGGAGCAGTTCTTCTAATATACAGAGATATCCTTTAACTAGTCTCAATAGAAAGTTTGAGGTAGGCATTTTTCCAACTATGCCTTCTGAGGTTTTATTACTGGATAATCATGAAAAGTCTTCTCATTGACTTAAAAAAAACCACACACAAAACAAAACACCAGAATGACTAAAATGAAACTGAATGGGTATGCTAAGAGATCTTCTTCTACTTTGAATTCTCTTTTCTGCTTTGCAGGAGTCATGTATATTTTAACATGCATTTTTGATAGCCAAGGAAATGAAAGGAGATAAAAGTTGCCCTTTTTGCCATCCGAACATGATAGCAGTGAACACTTGGCTAGCTCTGTTTCTATTCTTAAAAATTCTTATTGTATAAGATTGAGGCATGGGAATATTTAGACAACCATTGGGTTGGGAAATCCTATCAGAGATCCCATCAACAATCATCTCCTAATGGCAGCAGTAGCTATATCCACTGGGGATGATGGGTTTGTTTTCTGGAGTGAATGATACATAAGAAAGAGCCTGAAATAGATATAAAAAGACAGCCAGTCCAAGAGTATAAGCAGCTTTAGGGAAGAGAAAAGTACTTGTATGTTTTAGAAAAGTAGACATTTGGGAGTTTGGACAATTAATCTAGCAGAGAGCTAATGGGAACTTCATGAAGACTTTGTGAATGGAACAAAGACTTCCAAGTTCAGAGATTGTGAGATTTTTCTTGCTACATTTTTTAACAAGCATTCCTCAGTAATATTATATTTTTTAAGTTTGTGATCTGTTTCTCCACGAGTATGAATATTTGAGAGTTTTTTTAGCATTGGGTTTTTGTAATACATGATATATAGCCATGGATTATAATTATTATTAATGTATTTTGCATAATATATTAATTAGCTATTTGTTACATATTAATTCATATCATGTTACAGTAGTAAGAGTGCTAGCCCTGGATTCAGAGGACCTGGATTAAATCCTACTTCTGATGCTAACCACTTGTGTGACTTTGGGCATACAACTTTTGGACTTTTTTTACTTTGGGCATACAACTTTTTTGTGTGACTTTTGGACATACAACAAGCACCAACCTCAGTTTATCAGTAAAATGAGGATTCAACTATATGGACTCCAAAGTTCCTTCCCTTTCTAAATATGTGAAGTATGTGATTCTACAACTCCTACTTCTAATGCTCACCACTTACATGACTTTGGACATGCAACTTAGTCATCCTGACAGCATTTTATTTATCAGCAAAATGATGGTTGGACTAGATGGCCTCTTTCCCCCTTCTTTCCCCTTCTATGTCAATGATCCTCTATGTGTGACTTCAGACAAGTTACCTGTCATATAGTGTTATATGTGACTGGAGAACTAAGATGTTGTCATTTCTGCAATCATATGGAAAATATGTGTCAATGACCCAACTGGAACTGATTGTGATGCTGACTTTCTGTCCACAACTCCATGATGTCTCTAACTTTATGTATTTATTCATTTCTGTTCTATCTCGCCAGTAGAATGTAAGCTCATTGAGGAAAGGGTAGTTTTTATTTTGCCTTTTCATTTATAGCCTCAGTGCCTGATACAAAGAAAGTAATTGATAAAGAGTTGTGGAATTAAATGGAATCAAATGGGATTGTGAGAGAGACTGGAGGCAATTCTAAGCTCCTTCTTTTCATTTTCATTATTTTTATGGTTTATTTCATCCAACGTGCAAATTCAGGATTGCTCTTAGGAAATAGCTCAGAATGCATGTTCTATAAAAGACAGCTAAAGCATAATTACAATAAGACCCTCACATATCCATAGGGCAGATTTCTGGCAACCACAACTTCTCTGGAAGAGAGCCAAAATCCAGAAAAGATCTCTGATGTTGCTACCACAGAGACCTTGATCTGAAGCCATGACCTTCTTGACTCTGAAACGAAAGCAGTAACCAATGTGGTTGTCTGGTGGACTAGACAACTCAAGAAAAATAGGGTAAACAGTCTGGTAAAGGCATGAGCCTGTTGGAGCCCTACAAAGTTAAAACTGACAACTTGGCAGGGAAGGAGGAAATGAAATCCCTCAAACTTCTAAGATGCAGATACAAGAATTGGTTTTTACAACAGAAAAGAAGAGATGTTATTAAGGACACCCTTGAGTCACTAATATCTGGAGTCTTTTTTACTAGGCAAAATTAATACAATGCGTTTGGAAAGTGAAGACAGGTATTAGACACTCTAGAGAAATTGAACTTGGGACCTCCAATTTAGGATTCCCCAAAAAGAAAAAGAAAAATGAATTTGTTTAAAGATTGTTTATATATGATATACCTACATACACACATATAGATGAATACAACACACAATACAATGTATCAACAAATATACAACAATGTATATATACAATGTACACATATTTGTGCATATATGTATATTGTATCAACACATACACATCAGCTAAAAAGCATTGTTACAGCCAAACTGCCACTTTATCCAGAAGTCAGATTTTTGACAAATATACATGTATACATATAAATACATAAGGGCCTTTATGTCATTATGTGCATATTGATATATATTACACACATACATGGGCACATATGTCTAGAAGCAATGTAACTTCTCACTCTGGGAAAAAAAAATTACTAAACTGTGGATCATGAATGGAATGGAATGATCCAATGTAGGGCTTTTTAACCATTTGTGTGTGTATGTGTGAGATGATAATTTAGTATTGTCTCCAGTGAAGCCCATGTACCTCTGGTCTCAGAAAGATGCTTTTAAATACACAAAAGAAAACACACAGGATTACAAAGAAAGAAATTATTTTATTTTATTTTTTATTAATTTTTTTATTTTCAAAACATATACATGGATAATTTCTCAACATTAATCCTTGAAAAACCTTGTGTTCTAAATTTCCCCCTTCTTTCCCCACCCTCTCCCCTAGATGGTAAGTAATCCAACATATGTTAAACACGTGTAATCCTTCTATACAAGGATTTCTACAATTTTCTACAATTATCTATAATTTATTTCTACAATTATTGGGCAGCACAAGAAAAATCAGATTAAAAAGAAAAGAAATGATAAAGAAAACAAAATGCAAGCAAACAACAACAAAACGAGTAAAAATACTGTGTTGTGATCCATACTTAGTTCCCATAGTTTTCTCTCTGGATACATATGGCTCTCTCCATCACAAGATCATTAAAACTGGCTTGAATCATCTCATTATTGAAAAGAGCCACAGGAAAAAAAAATTAAGACATTTTTTCATTCTAGAAATTAATTCATAGATCTCCTGAAATACATATCCCAACTCAAATTAACAACCATTTATCGGAATAGACACTGTGATATCATGACAGCTGATATCATGACATGCAAATGAATTAGATTTAAGTGAGGAAGGGTTGTGCAAAGTCACCAGTCTCACTTTCTCCCCCAGAGTCATTTGGGCCCAGTGGCCAGATATAGTTAAGGATGGCTAGAGATGGCCCCAGGTGCAGTGGGAAACTTTGACCTTTTTAAGCTAAATTTTTTAAAAAGTCACAATTTGACTGAGGCAAAGAATCAAAGCAAAGAATGGCCTCTTTTACCTAATCAATAATCCCCTGAAATGTAACACACCAAGTCAGCAAGTGTTTATTGATACCATAGAATAGGCATTGTGCTAAGTACTGGTGATATAGAGAAAGGAAAATAAAAACATTTCTTTTGGTGGATCTTAAAGTCTAATGGGGGGGTGACAATATTTAAACAACTATATACAAACAAGTGATATATAGAATAAATGTAAGATAATTAACAAAGGGAAGACACAAATGTTAAAGGCAACTGACAAAAAAATTTTAGAAGGTGGGAATTTAGTGGGGACTTGAATTGAGTGTAGAAATCCAGAAGATAAAAATGAGGAAGGAGAGAATACCATGCTTTGGGGTTTGGAGAACTGTGGGGGGAATGAACTATGAAAATGTTAGAGTCAAGAAATGGAGACAGAATAAATTGGAAATTATCAAATAGAAGGAACTTTCTAGCTAGAGATAAATCTTGTTGAAGAGGGTGAGATTTTAGCTGAGACTTGAAGGAAGCCATGGAGGCCTAGAGATAGAGATAAAAAGGGAGAGCATTCCAGGCATGGGGGACAGCCTCAGAAAATACCTGGAGGTGACATTTAGGGGAGTGGATAGGACACAAGTCACATTTAAACCTTAGCTGAATATATGGTAATAAATTGCAAAAGAGGCAAGGAGAAGTTATAGAAGCTTCTTCCTTCAGGTAGTTAATCTTCAGACTGATTTCCACAGTTGTTCAGTAGCTAACAGTGATTTTTTTTTTTTTTTAATCAGCCAGTTTGGGTACAGTGTAGAAGGAAGAAATAAAAGGCCAAATATGATGTCAAGTGAACAGAGACACTGAATGCAATGTCATGCTTACTTAAAAACAAGTAAATAAGTGAACAAATCAATGAATAAAAATAAATAAGTGAGCACATAAACACATATGTGGACACACATATGCATACATACATATAGATAGATAGATAGCTATAGATGTATGTATATATATATATATATATATGTATATGAAATAATTTTTGTTTTCTAAATTACTGAAGCTTTATGGAGTGTTTCAGGAAGTGGCAGGACATTGTAATGGTACAGAACAAAAGTGAATTTTTGGGGGCCTGAATAGAAAAAGGAATATTTTGATAGTCTAGTGATGAATCAATCAGCATTTATTTAGTGTTTATTATGTGGTAGACACTATACTTTATACAAGCAGAAGCAGTCTCTCTCTCTCTCTCATAGAGATTATAATTTGATGGTGGGGGTGGGATAGAGGTAACAAGACAATATCATAATAATACAAGGTACATGGAAAAATAGGTTTGGAGGGGAAAGTTTTATCTGTGGGGAGACCTGGGAAAGCTCTCTTGAAAAGCTGGAATTTAAATCAATTTGATCTTTTCTTTTTTATTTATTTGGCCATCAGAATTAATCAATTTGCCCAGAATCCTACAGCTAATAAATTCCTGAGCCTAAATTTGAACTCCAATCCTCCTGACTCCAAGGGTCAGCACTTTATCCACTGAGACACCAAGTTTCCCCAAAATTACTGAGTTTCAGCCAATTCTGGAAGTAAGCAAGGGATTCTAAGAAGGACAAGTGCAGACAGGGAATCGATCATTATATACAATAAATAGTGTACAATATAAACACTCAAATAGCTCATATTCAGCTATTGCTAATAGTAAGTAACTCACATTTACATATCAATTTAGATTTTACAAAAGGTGTTTCTTATAACAAATTTATGAGGTAGATTGTAAGTAAACTTTCTCCAATTAGGAAATAACAGCTCAGAGAGGTGATAGGACTTGCTTGTTAATAGATATCTAAGATAAAAAAACTGAACCCAGAATTCAGGATTTCAAATTCATCTCATTTTCCACTGAATTGAAATCTAAAGCAAGTAGGTCTGCCCAAACATCATCATCATCATCATCATCATCATCATCATTATCATTTATTTTTATTATATTATGAAGCTGGGCCGAAAAGAATCTTAGCCACACTATTTCTCCTTCTATGCCTTTAGTTCTAGAGCAGAGTGAAATATAGAAGATGTTGTTTAAGTTCAGAATAGAGAGAGATAGCATTAAGAGATTTGGAGCAGGGGTTGAGGCATCTTTACCCCAGTAGAGGTGAAGGGAGATAAAGGGAGGTGAAGGAAGACATCCAAGAACTGATTTCGGAGTAGTAGTTACCTGATCTGCTACTATCTGTGCCCACTCTACATGAAAGTATTTCAGACTCCAGACCCAAGTTTTCAGTAGTCATTTATTTTTCCATTCTTATATAGCCCATCTGAAGTCTCACATCAAAGGTCTCAGGCAATGGGGTTTAAAATAATTAAATTTCAATGGAAAAATCCATCTCCACCGGATTTTCAAAATCATTTCCCCCAAAAAAGGCAAATTCCCATTTCATATCCATGCAGGACTGCGGACTATCATGATAAAAACCAAGGGCATATATACTATTTCAAAAAAATAAATTGTGTATATTTCTATATGTGGAAAGCCTGGTTTTACCATCAACCCTTTTGGCTCAGTGGCAACTTTATAAATCTATTCAACCATGAGCTTGACAGCTATAACATCTGTCACTGTTTGTCCTAAGGCACCAATTTTTGAGGAGGAAGAAGGAGGTGGGGTGTGTGTGTGTGTGTGTGTGTGTGTGTGTGTGTGTGTGCGTGTGTGTGTGTGTCTTGAAAGGTCCATTGGCTCTCAAGAGTACATTCAATGTTCTTTCAATCACTTTACCAGTCATTGTGTAATCCCTAAATCTGAACATGAATAGCCAAAATTTTATACAAATAAGGATAATAGTAAACAGTAGGGAAAATTCTAATTCTGTATAATAAATCAAAAAGCTAGATTTTTATTTATAGATTGCTTAAAAATCTGGTTGATTCTTAAAATTCTCTGCCTCTTTTCCATTATTCTGCCATCTTCACTGACAATGTGAGAGGTGTCAGCACAGACTTCTGTCTTTGGAATTAGATGATTTATCTAGGTGACTTGGGACAAATCATCAAATTCCTTGGGCCTCAATTTCCTTGTCTGTAAAATGAGAGAGCTGATATAGTTATTCTTTCAGCTTTACTCCTCTGAATTATTGTATTCTTGTTATTGTTTTTTCTTAGGTTACCATAGTGAAAAAATTTATCAGCTTGCTGGTGATGGAACTGTCTGTGGTTATTTAGTCTTCAGAAAGTAGATGGAGGTTGCTCTTGGAACTATTTTCAGAGCTTTCCCAGCCTGACAAATTCTATCTCCATTTGTATTCCATTAAGTGGAACCTGAAGCATCTTGATATCCTAATAATTAGCATTTCTATGATACTGAGGTTTACAAAGTGATCTATATTTGTATCCCATTTTACACTGAAAACAAACTTGTGAATAGACATTTGTGGGTCCCATTTTAGAAGAGGTTGTTATTAGCCCCTTTTGGCATTCCATTTTATATTCAATGTGCTTAGGCTTTTTAAATAAGTGTTTATTGATTTTTTTCAAGTCAATAAGCATTTATTAAGTAGCTGTTAGATATAAAGTTCTGTACAATATTACTAGAGGATGTAATGAGCCAAAATTCTGGAGAAATTCTTACAACAAGGTGTTAGTTAACTCAGTGGAACTGATAATACAATGGTTATCTAGTTTAGCATGGTGATTAATAGTTCAGTATGATTGAATTAATCTTACAATAAATAATGATTCCCTAGTGATATAATGATTGGCTTATACTCAGTATGAAGAATGGATTTAATAGACTATTTAAGGGGTCAGAATCAGACCTAGAGGAAGACTTGAACAGACTCTGGGAAGACAGAGGACTCAAGGCTGGAAATGAAGGCTGGTCCAAAGACCTCCAGAAAGCTAACCAGAACATTACAAGAGGAGCTGCAATGGATAGAGAAGTGTGTGACCTTGGGCAAGTCATATAAGCTTTGTATTTACTATTGATTTTGCCAGGGTCTCACATTTAGTAAGCACCCAAGGAAGAATTTGAATTCAAGTCTACCTTACTTTAAATCTTACAATCTACCCACTGTGCCCTTTAGCTCCTGGTCTAATTTGACCAAATACAAAATTTGTAATTCATAGCTAAAATTAGTTTTGGCTGTTAGTCAAAAGTTATCACTAAATCTTTAAACCACAATTAAAAAAAAAAAAAACAAAACCATGGTGGTTTTATTGTCAGAACTATCTTGAATAATAATGCTTTTATCCTGGCTATTAAAGCAGTGTAACACTTTCAGAGAAAAATGTACCTATTTATATGAGCTGAAAATCATCTTGATATGGATTTGTGATTTAAAAAAAAAGTATATATATATATATATATATATATATATATATATATATATATATATATATATATATATATATATATATGAACATCCTCCACAGTGAGTGGCTCAACTCTCAACCAAACAATAACTATATGAAATATAATTATATAGAAATAACTAACTATATAAAACTATATATATACATCAACATCCTCAATAGTGAGTGGTTCACCCTCACAATCAAACAATAAATATATGAAAGAAAATAATGGGGATGATGGTTTCTACCACATAAAATGCCTACAATGTGCCAGGCACTATTCTAAACAGTTTACAAATATATCAGTTGATCTTTACAATAACCCTGGGAGGTAGGTGCCATTTTTATTCCCATTTGACAGATGAGGAAACTGAGGAGACCAAAGTTAAGCCCAGGGTAATAGTAAATATGTGTCTGAGATGAAACTTGACCTGAGGTCTTCTGAAGAGATTACATTTCAAATTTTCTGAATCCATTTCTCGGGCTCATAGATTTAAAACTGGAAGTCTTTGGCCATCATTCAGTTCAGATGGCATGCAGGAGATTAAAGGATTATCCAAGAGTTTATGTATAATGAATGACAGAAGAACCTTAAACATACCCTTTAGAGAGAGAGGGAAAGGAGAGGAGAAGAAAAGGAAGAACAATATATTTCTAAGAACAAGCACTATTACAGAGAGAGAGAGAGAGAGAGAGAGAGAGAGAGAGAGAGAGAGAGAGAGAGAGAGAGAGAGAGAGAGAGAAAGAGAGAGAGAGACTGATGTGAATATAAAATTTGAAAAAAATTGACAAATAAGAAAAGCCAAAAAAAGGGAAACTTCTCTGTCATAAGGAAATTGAAATTAATTCTCCACAAAGTTCCTTACAACTTTAAATCTATGATCTATGATGATTTAAAAATAATAATTGACTAAATCAAAGGGTGTATAGCAATCATTTATATTTATATATGTATATTTGCAATGTATATATATATATATATCATATAACTATATGCATGCATGCATGCATGTATGTATATGCATGTCTCTTTGTATACATGCATAAAACATGTACACATATATTGTGTGTGTGTATATATATATATCCATTTATATATATATTAACATGGATTCTAAAAATAAATGAATGAATAAATGAATAAACAAAACCAGCCAATTAACAAATAAATACTAGCAAAAAAACTTTGGGGATATATTGTACCTCTGCACCTCCCCCAAGCTGGATTTATGTTTTAATATATGAAAATAACACAATTATATGTAATATGTATTTAGACATATATGTACATAAATATATGTATGTGTGTATTACACACATAGAGAAATATTTTTATTATAAGCTCTTTAGGGGGTATTATGCAATATTTGAGTTTATACAGGCTCCATCCTCCTAACCCTTTGAACCCTTAGGAAGCATAAATTTTATTATTCCCATTTTATAGAAAAAGCATATTATGACTTGCCCAGGTTTAGGAAACTAATGTCTTTCAGAGTGGGGACTCAGATTGAGTCTTCTGGGTCTAAATTCATTGTTCTTATTTAACTCCCTACTCTTGGGCTATATCTTCCTCTTCAACTATGCTTTGTCCTATGGCTCCATTTTCCTAAATGGTGTCACACTCTCCTGAAACACTGTTTTATGAAACTTATAAGACCCATACTTTAAAATGTTTATTCATATTCTTTGACAAAATGTGTATTAGGAACTTTCCTGATCCACATGCTCATGAGTGTTAACATTGTTTAGTCTCTATTTAAATTTGAATAATTTTAATTATTCAAGTGCCCTTTATTGATAATACTATGTAATGGCACTTCCAGCCCTTCTTCTTCCCCAAAAAACTTTAATATTTTCTCTGTGAGAATAATCTCTCTACTTCATAGAATTACATTGTCTCCATGATAGATAATACTTATAGGTCTAGCATTTATTGATCATCTAATATGTGCAAGAAATTGTGCCAGGTGCTGGAGATGCAAATAAAATGAAAGAAAAAAAATAATATCCTTAAGGAGCTTTTAGTCTAACCAAGGAGAAAATATACACATATGTAAATAATCTTACATAAAATATATGCAAAAGAAATATAAAACAAGCCTTCTTTTTTCAAGGGAGTATGCCTAGGAAACATATTCAGGGCATATGTATAGAATGATATTCATGGTTGGGACATATGTTCTCCAGGTGTGCATACACAGTAAGTCCATTGCTATCTAATTGTAACTCCCTTCTTAACAATTCAATGCTAGACCACATTCAGCCTGCATCATTTCAGAAGAGGTGTTCTTAATTTTTATAGTGTCAAGGATCCCTTTGAAAATCTGGTGAAACTTGTGTTTTTAATTTTATTTATAAGTAAATGTTAACTTTCAGGTGGAAGTTAGTATAAATATTTTCCCCCATCCAAGTTTGGAAATCTACCACTCATTAAAAGAAACTCAGTTTTTGACAATTTGTACCCAACTTCCACTCCTAATTCAGCTCCATCCTTCTTTTTTAACTTTCAAATTATTTTTTGGTCTCCCAAGAAGATGAAAGGCAGAGAGAAAAGAGAAAAGGATAAAACCCTTAGGTGGAGCTGCTTCAATCATCACTCTTCACCTCAACAAAATTTGTTCTTTATTACGTATACATAGTCTGTTTCAGTTCTTTTTTTGGGCTGTGAGCTCCACCCTGCATATAGAATTACTTAGAAAAAATACAAAGTTCAACTAACTGTGGTTGGCACATTTGTAAGACAAAATTATTTACCTGGTGGTCTTTTTGCAAATACTTACTAGGAGCAGTATACCAGGGCATTATCAAAGGTTTATTCACAGACTAGCAACATTTAAACTTTGTGGACTCTTGCCAGACACAAGATTTTAAGGCAGCAGTGCTATGGAATCTGCATGAAACTGCTTGGAGTAGAGAATAGAATGCTGAATTTGGTGTTAGGAATATCTGGATTCATAATTCTGACTCAGCTATGGGATCTTCAGAAAGTCATTTAATCCTTCTATGTCTCAGTTTCCTTATTCTTCAATTAAATTGTCAAAGGATTTGAACAAGCAGTTTTCTGATGAAAAAATTAAAACAATTTATAGTCACATGAAAGAATGTTCTAAGTCATTTTATTGATTAGAAAAATGAAAATAAAAACAACCTTGAGATATCACTTTACATTTACCGAGTGGCCAAAAAATAATAGAGAGGGAGAGTGGTAGATGTCGGAGGGGAGGAGAAATTGAGATCCTAGATCATTTTTTGGTGGATTTGTAAACTGATCCATTCATTTTGGAGCTCAATCTGGAATTATGTCCCAAGAGGATTAAACTATCTATAATATTTGACCCATCAACATAACTACTTAGTCTATTTCCAAAGATAATTAGGGGGAAAAAGGGGCAGGGGAAAGTCTGTGTTTTTTAATGATTTTATAACAGTTTCCTTTGTGGTGTAGAGAACCGGAAATTATAGGGATGTCTATCAATTGAGAAATGGATGAACAAGTGGTACGTGTTTATGATGGTATATTACTCAGCTATAAGGAATGATGAGCTCAATGATTTTAAAAAGACATGGAAAGACTTGCACAAAATAATGAAGAGCTATAAATAAGCAGAATCAAGAGAACATTGTGTATAGTAACAGCAATATTTTTTTAAGAACAACTGAGTGAATAAGTTATTTTGACTAATTATAAAATGCTCAAGTTAATGATAAAGAACATATGAAGAAAAAATCTGCATCCAGAGAAAGAATAGAAGTAGATATTGAATAATTTTACATATATATTACAAATATACGTATGCATAATATATAAAAACAGATACACACAATACACACACACATATCATCTGTTTTTACTGGTGGCCATCACTAGGGTGGAGAATGGGGGAAAAAATTGCAGGATAATTCTGTTATATTTTTGAAGGGAATAGTATGTTGTGCATAATAGATTTGCATTTTGTTGTGCAATTATCTTTCTTTCTTTTCTTTTTTTTTAATATTGTATCACTGTACTATGTTATGAAGGGCTTGTTTTATTACATAAAGTTGAAAAAAAGGATTTGAATTAAATGGCCTATAAGATCCCTTTTAGTTTTAAATCTTTTATGCAGTGGTCAAATTTAGAACTCTACTTTTTAAAGAATATAATGAAAATGCAGTTATTTCCAAAACTTTGGATAGGACTCTCTTGGTGACTTTTGCAATAATACATTTACTTCTTCTGGTCTTGGTTTCTTAATCTGTAAAATGAGAAGACTCAGTGATCTATTACTGTGTTAAAGCTCTGATCCTATGATTTGACATCTTTGCCATACTTATGGCATCAGTGAAGAAATTTAGTGGATTTGTTGACCAATTCCAACTCCTTTTTGGAAAAACTAAGAAGGTTCTATCTATAAAAGTGTATCTACCTATTACAGCTTCCCTCTCCTATCCCACTCCTATTTCAGTGGGAAAGAAGAAGAAATTTGTTGAAAGTTTCTGAAGCTGCAGGTCAGTCCTAAGATGACCTCAGTAAGCCCTTGTTAGCCTCATGTCAGTGCCTGCCTTGTAATTGCCAGCTGGGAACATTCAATTTTTTTTTCAATTACAGGGAATTAAACACATTCCACAATAGGCCTTGTCATCTATGGGTGGCACCCACTCCATTCTCTGCCCCGCTTTGGAAAGCAACGATAATACAACATAGTATTGGACTGTTCTCCAATATTCTTCCCAGAAGATTGGCCAAGTTGACTGTTTGAACAAAAGCCCAGCCTTTATGGAGAATTAAGGACTTTGTCTCTTGTAATTTTTACTGCTTCAAAGAATCAACCCAATAAAAACACCTGGGATGGATTGAAATCAGCCTCCGGGAACCAAAAACTTTTATGAAAAGCTGGTCTTTTGATGAGGGATACCCTAGAGAGATTTAAACTGCAAACACAAAATGCCACAACTACCTAATCTTCTTCTATTAGCCCCAAAGGCTCCATTTTATTTTTGCTTTTTTAAAATAGGTCTTAATTATAAAGCAAACTTATGTAGCGGTGAGTCAAGATTTTTACAAAATATCTAAATATATACTATAACATAAAATGACTGCATATTTCTTTCTAAATATAATATTCTTAGATAGGGGTCTTTTAAATGAAGTGGGTGGGAGGGGGGATAGAGAAAGGCACAGAGGCACATATATATATATATATATATATATATATATAAAGACAGAGACAGAGAGATGGAGATGTTGACTCTAGAAAGCCAAGGAGAAAGTTATAAGAAAAGAAGGAAAAAAATAGAGGGATTAAGGGATGTGAGAAAAAAAGGAAAAGAAGAAGAGGGAGAGGGAGAAAGAAAGGAAGAAAAAGAAAGGTGAGGGAATTCACCTGGATGAAAAATGGCTTGACCAAGTGGTAAAATTCTGGCTTAGAAACAAGAACTGGGTTCACATTTCACCTCTAATGTTTACTCATTGTACAATCCTAGCAAATCATTCAACTTCTGTATGCTTAGAAAAAGACCCTGCCATTTATTTACTGAATCATGGATTTATTTTCTTTGTTGTTTGGAAGAGAGAATACTCACATCTAAATTTCCTTGAGATAAAAAAATAACAGATTGTTGATGTGCATTTGGTTTATCTATTTTCTATCTACTATTTATCTCATCGATAATCTTATCTCTCTCCAAATTTATGTATATGTTTCTGTGTATGTATAATGTATAATAGATATTATATATATGGAAAATACAATTTATAAGATATGTACCATTTGTCTTTCTGTCTCTGTTTTTCTCTCTCATAGAGATAATATATGTGTGTCCATTGAACTATTTTAGGATATATATATATATATATATATATATATATATATATATATACATATATATATATGCATTTTTTAAAAGTTACATATATTTTAAAGTATTATATGTTTATATGTGTATATATATGTATACACACATGTATGTATATATACATTTAAAAATTGTCCTTTATTTTCATGGGGAACTTAGGGTCAACAAAGGAATTTTCAATTTCCTACAAGCAAGCAGTCTGCTCTCTCTTTCCAATTATTGCTTCAACTAATTGCCCTCCTTTTTATTGTTTATTCGAGATATTTGCAGTGTATGGCAAACTAAAGAGGGTGTTTGTCTATATTCAGATAGGATCTGGACAACAGATGTTCTTCATCCACTTGGCCTTGCTTGTATGAATATTAGGTCACATTCCTTTGACTGATTACTGATATCTTTCAGGAGTTTCTAGAGTATTTTTGGAGCTTGAGGCAATCAGCAAAAGTTATCTGTCAAGATGACCACGTGAGGTTTGCAAATAGGATGCTTTCACGTTTAGGTAAAGATTATTTTTAGAGAGAATGGTGAATATATGTGAAATGGTAGGTAATAGAAAAAAAGAGGGAGGGGGAGAGACAGGGTAGAAAGGAAAATTTGAGAAAAGGAGGGGAATGAGAGGTGGGGGAAGGAAAAGTGAAGGTGAATAGAGGGAGGAAAGAAGTTAGAGAGAGATTCATATAGACAAACAGAGGGACAGAGAGAGACAGAGGAGATAGATAAATAGATAGATGGAAAAAAAGAGTGACAGATAGAGGGAGAGAGACACACACAGAGACATAGAGAGAGACAGAGAGACACACACACACACACAGAGAAAGAGCCAGATCCAGACAGACAGAAAGTGACAGACAAAGACAGGGTGATAGGAGAGGGGCTGATCACTTGGGAAGAGCAAGGGATGACAAGAACCACAGTGCTTCACTGTTTCCTTGCCATTTCTATCTCCACACTATGTCTCATATCTCAAGCTTTCTATGTACTAATATTGGTGCCATATTGGTTTGGATCTTCAGAAATACTTCCTCAGTCTTTTTTGATAATGAAGGAGATATTCAACACCCAAAGGGCAGATCTCTCTCTGAATGTTTCATTAACTTTATCTTTGTATTGGTCTCAATCTATATATAAACATAATACTAAAGTATACTGAGTATACCAAAAGGCAGGTTATTCTTTAACAACAGAAAATTGCATCAAGACTTTGGGATATTCCAAGTAAAATGTATAGATATGTAGATTATATTTGATCCTGATTGACTCAGATTGCATGTAAATAATAGTCATTTCTGCTTTGGCCAGAAACCCTGAGAATCTTCTCTCAGATTTATTTATTTGGTTAGATTTGTTTGGACTAAGTGAAAGGGGAGATTCTTTGCTTCAGTAGCTACCTAGCCTTAATCACTGAATGGGTGCAGCCTCAGTCAATTGAGACCCTTTGAAGACTTTAGCATAAAAAGACGGAGGTCCCCCACTGTATCTAGGGCCATCTCCAGTTGTTTTGATCTATATCTGGTTTCTGGACCCAGCTGGTTCTGGAAGGGAAGATGAGGCAGGTGATCTTGCAGAGGCCTCTGTCACTGGAATCTAGTTCACTTGCATGTCATGGTATCACCTTCCTGATGTCATGAGCCTTTTTGAGAATTAAGGACAAACAATATGTACATCTACACCGGCATACACATATAGATGAGACATTTGTGTCTAAATTCTGAAAGTCTTTAAACATATACGCACAAACTTGCCCCATCTCTCACATTATATATAAATCTGTCTTTCTCTGTTTTTGTCAAGCTTGTGGAAATCAATATTAGTATTATTTTTTAATAATAAAAATAATAAAGAATGTTCACATTCCGGGGGTACTTTACCATATATAATTTTATTTGAGCCACAAGATTATCAGATAAGTTTTACACGTGGGCAAACTGGAGCTCAGACAGGTTGAATGGTCCACCTAAGATCAGAGGACCCACAAAAAGCCCCAGTTTTTTCTCATTCCATTCCCAACACACAACCACTATTTCTATCTCTAATTTGGTTCTCATTTGTGCTTTCATTTATTTATCATTCATGTAACAACTAGATAATACTGCAAAATGTTTCACACTACAAATCAATAATCTACATTTTAAAATCCAGCAAAGATAAATTCTATCTGATATATGATAATTTTATTAATGAATATATTGCATTAGTTTACTAATCTATTTAATCAATTATTTTTCTCATAAATCACACTAACACTTATTTAATTTAATGCATGTAATTTAAATTTTTATTATTATATTTCTACAAATTTCTAAAATAAATTGTCACATGTGTACATGCATATTTTGTTGTTGAGCCATTTTTCAATGGTGGCTCCTTTTTTTTTTTACCTCATTTGGGGTTTTCTTGGCATTGGTACTGGAATAATTTGCCTTTTTCTTTTCCATCTCATTTTACAGATAACAAAACTGAGGCAAACAAGTTTAAATGACCTTGCTAATTATTGTGTTTTGTAAGTGTCTGAGGTCACATTTGAACTTACTCTAAGACTGGCACCACTTAGTTGTCCCCATATGTATAAATAAGAGACAGAAAGACAGAGTCAGAAAGAGAGAGACAGATTGAGACAGTGACTACACCAAGACCTTGGGATTTTCTCTCTTTCTCTCTCTCTCTCTCTCTCTCTCTCTCTCTCTCTCTCTCTCTCTCTCTCTCTCTCTCTCTTCCTCCCTCTCTCTGCTTCTCCCTCTGTCTCCTCTGTCTTCTGGCTCTCTGTCTCTCTCTGTGTCTCTCTGTCTCTGTCCTCTCTGTCAGACTCTCTCTTCACACATACGTTTGTGCTTCAGAAGGTCTTTTTTGCAGATAACATTGTATTGATTGCACTAAGCTCCATATATATGCATATGCATGTAAACTATAATATATACATATATGTATGCATATATAAGAATGTCATTATTTATCATTATGAAATATAGCATCACTGAAAATTAAATCCATGGCCATCATCCTGATATCACAATTCCTGACATATTTGATCCCTCTGCAGAAGCTGCTCAGAGAACAGCTGACAAAGCCTTTCAGTCTGGTTCTTGTGACTCCAAGACCATCATTCATCATACATGGGCAGAAAAGAGACCAGCCTCCCAATGGCTTAGTCCTTGCTTTTCAACAGCAGAAGTCAGATGGTGCACGATCCAAACAAGCTTCTGAGTCTTGGGGATTACTTTTTCTCGGCTTGGGACCAAATGAAAAGCTGGACCTTTGCAGACTAAATAGACGTTTGCTTTCAGGGTAAGTACACACTGTGCAGACATGACCTGCATCTTGAATACTCCAAATTAAACAGCCCAGAATTTTCAGACAACAGTATAAACAAAATGGCAGGCCTCCATGGAAAATAGAGGAACAGATTACTTTCTACCCCCCAAATTTATTTGGAGCTATTGGTTGATTTAAGGGGGGGAGGCATTATTGTTGAAGGAAATTATAATCTCAGTGACTCCTCCCCTACTGTTAATATTTACTTAATCACATCTTCCTCTTGTACTATATATTTATTCTCAGTAATTAACAGCCCATTTAAGTATTTTTATTTGTTTTTACACTGGCTCAGAGGTTATCTTATTTTGTAGAGACTAAAAGTGGCAAAAATGATTTCTGGAAGTGGTGGGCAGTATTTCTGTTATGTTGTTCCAATTCATTCTCTTCTTTACACTCATGGACATCCCAATAATTAAGTCCCCTAACACCTCTTTCCTAGACAATTACTAAAGTCTCCTAATTCTGTTTTGGGTATTTTTCTCCTGATAAAAGTGATTTTCCTAAAGCATATGTCTCACTATGTTACTCACAGTCAACCTCAGTGGCTTGCTATTGATTATGGGTTGAAATAAAAAAATATATATTTGTCTAACATTTTAATCCCTTTTATAATGTAGCCTCAACCTACCTTTTTATTCTCATTTCACATTGTTCTCCTTCATGTACAGTGTATTCTGCTCAAATAGGCATTTTTACTTTTCTTGTACCCTAAAATCCAATGTCTATATCTTCAGACTGGCCCTCACCAAACCCGTTAGCTCATCATCTCCACCAATGAGGGGGCTTATCACAGAGTCCCCTCTTTCCTTCAATCCTCACTTCAAGCACTACCTTCTGCAGAAGTTTTTTCAACTTCTAGGGGTCTCTCTCTCTCTCTATTTTGTTTTTAACTTTATTGTCCATATTTTGTGGGGTTTTTTGTATATTCTTATTGTTAATTCTCATTATTTTTAATAGAACATAAACCCCATTAGGGAAAAGTTTCATATTTTGTTGTTGTTTAGTTTTGTATCTCTAGTCTTAGTAAAGGATAGCTTGATGATACAATGGAGAGGACTTAAGGCTTGTAATTAATAAGATCTGAGTTCAAATTTGGCTTCAGATACTTACCTAATTGTCTGACCATGGACAAGTAAATTAACCTTGTTTACCTTAATTTCCATATCTGAAAAATGAGCTAGAGAGGAAAATGACAAACCACTCCAAGATCTTTGTCAAGAAAATGCCAAATGGGGTTATGAAGAATCAACTGAACAAAAAATCTTAGCCCAAAGTATGCAATTCACAAGTATTTAATGATTGATGTCTTTCTTTTCTACCTCCCATCGTTTATAAACTCCTCTAAGTCAAGAAGAAGTTCATGTTTGTTTTTATGTCTGTGGCCCCTAATAGAATGCCTGGCTAAACTGGTACCCTATAAATGGTTATTGTTTGATAGATTAAATAATTATTCTGTTACTTATTAGGTAATTGAACTTGTCCAGAGTTCTAAATAACCCAATAGGTAAACTGGATAAATTAAATAAGATGACTTCAAAACCTCTCTCTCTTTTTTTTTTTCTTTCTCATATATAAACTAAGTTACCCAAGTGTATGGACTTAGGGAGGAAATGAAAAAAATAGGAGTAAAAATAATCAGCTAAGAGAGAATCAACTAGAACCTCACCTAGAACCAGCCATGGCGTTTTCAACTTTCAAAAATGCTAAAACTTCAGTATTGCAAATTGATTTGTCAATTTGTGCTTGAATTTTTTCTATTGGATTGCTCATTTCAAAGGTATCCCACATCTTGTACATTGTGACAGTGATCAAGAAACCTGGCAATATTTGAAAGAGTTGAATGAAAATTTGAAAACTTGTAGTCTAATCCACTCACATAATCACTCAGGCAATAGACATCAGAAAAAATAAGCTCTTTGTTTAGAAAAATTTTCCCCATAGTGCTTTTTTTTTTTTTTTTTTAACAATGGTAATCAGTATTCAACTGTCCCCCCAGAAAAATTATAGTCACATTTGCTTGTGGGATTAATTAGTCTACATAAAATGATAATAAATTTTCTCTAGGAAAGATCATATAAAAATAAATAGTTCAAAGTGAAAATTATTTTTTCTCCTATTCTTCCATTTCTTCCATAATCCCAAACACTTGAGTAATTTACTTTATATATAACAGAAAGAAGAGATGCTTTGAAGTCATCTTAATAAACTATGCAAAGCTACAGGCTGATTCAATTACTCAATAACTTTTGAAAAATAAAATTCTTATACAGAATGATACTAATTAGACATGGCCTACTGTATTTTCATTTCAATGTTGTCTTTTGTTCCCCTCAAATATATAGATTTTTTCATTTGTTATAAAATGGTCCTTGAGCTTTTGATATACTGATTTTTTGGCCTTTTTTTTGAAAATACATTTAAATATTTAAAAATACATTTTGATATTTATAGAATATAATTAGTATCATACAATAGCTATGTGACCACACCAATGCAAATCAAGACCTTTGCAGGGAAAAAAAAGCTCAAAGAATATACCCATTGTCATTTACTTCAAATGTAAATGTATGACATTTTCTTGAAGATGTTGAAAAATAAATCTAGACCATCGTTTCCTTTGAAGATCTGGCAGGCATCCTTTTTTTCAGAATTTTAATCAAAATCCTTAATAGTTTCTCTAGGAATGAGAAAGGTGGGGAATTAGATGAAGTGAAACAAAACCTCTGTCTTTCTATTTCTCTATATACATACACATATCCTTATCTATATGTATAACCAATCTGTTTCTGTATCCCTATTCATATTTATATCTATATTTGCAGTTCATCTCTGTCTCTCCCCCCTCTCTGTTTCTTTTTCTGTTTCTCTTCCCTTCTTCTTCCTCCTCCTCATCTTCCACTTCCTCTTCCTCTTCCTCCTCTTTCTCCTCCTCCTTCTTCTTGTTCTTGTTCTTCCTATTCTTGTTTTCTTTCTTGTTCTTCTTGTTCTTGTTCTTCTTGTTCTTGTTGTTCTTCTTGTTCTTGTTCTTGTTCTTCTTGTTATTCTTGTTCTTGTTCTTGTTCTTGTTCTTGTTCTTCTTGTTCTTCTTGTTCTTGTTCTTGTTCTTCTTGTTCTTGTTCTTGTTCTTCTTCTTGTTCTTGTTCTTGTTCTTGTTCTTCTTCTTGTTCTTCTTCTTGTTCTTGTTCTTCTTGTTCTTCTTGTTCTTGTTCTTGTTCTTCTTGTTCTTCTTCTTGTTCTTGTTCTTCTTCTTCTTCTTGTTCTTCTTCTTGTTCTTGTTCTTCTTGTTCTTCTTCTTCTTCTTGTTTTCCTTCATGTTCTTCTTGTTTTTCTTCTTGTTGTTCTTGTTCTTTTTTCTTCTTCCTTCTTCTTTCTCTATCTTTCCCTCCCTCTCCCTTCTCTCTCCTTTCCTAGATAGATAGATGGATGGATAGATAAAAAGAGAGAGAAATGTAAATATTAATAAATATTTATGGCACAGAAGTCATGAAAAATTGCTATCACATGCATCTTTTTAAAAGAAGTGGAGGCAATTGAAAAAAAAACAGAAATTTTCTCTGCCCAGAGAGAAATAGTAGATCAATTTAGAAGGTAACTCTTTCTTTTTCTTCTTGCTTTTATTGAAGCTTTTAAAAATAATTTTGCTCTTAGTATTTTCACACCAAAAATATTTGTTAGAGCTTTTTCACAGGTTAATTCTGCCCCCCCCATTTTATATTAATCATTAGACTTTTCATTCATTGGATGTTTCCAGGTGGTATATATCTCAAATTATATTTTACAAAATGGGATTCACTATTCCAGTAAGAATCTAGAAGTTGCAAAGAAAATCAGGAATGATTTTATTTATGACCCAACATGGTAATACAAATCAGACTAATTACAGGAGATGAAGATAAAACATTTGGGGGACATGGAAAAATAAAGTATGATGTATGAATACCAATGCTGTGATTTTTAAAACTACTATAGGGACAATAAGAAGGAAATGTTGATGTTGAGTATCAAATGCCTATCTCGAGAATTATTTCAACTTATGATAAGGTTGGAAAAAATGCCAATTTTGACACATTGGATTCATATATTTTAACTTAATAAAAATAATTAAACATTAGAAATGAAAGTTTTTGGTTTCTCCATTTACAGATGTGGAAACCAAAGCATAGAATAGTTAAATAGTTTTGCCAGATGCAAGCTGCAACATAAAAACACTCAAGCATGGCTCCATATGAGATACAGGACATGTATGGGTCTACCATCTTTTTATTTATTTATTTTTATTTGGTATTTTGTATTCTCCAATTGCATATAAAAATAATTTTAACATTCATTTTTTAAAATCTTGAGTTCCAAAATTCTCTTCTTTCCTACCTCCAAATTCTCTTCCACCTCATTTAGAAGGCAAGCAATTTGACATAGTTTATACATGTGTAGTCATGCAAAACATCTCTATATTAGTCATGTTGTGAAAGAAAACAGTCTCCCCCCCAAAAAAAACCCTCAAGTAAAATAAAGGTAAAAATCTGATTTACTCTGTATTTAGACACCATTAGTTCCTTCTCTGGGGATAGATAGCATTTTTCATCATAAATTTTCAGAAATGTTTTAGATCCTTATATTGCTGAGAATAGCCAAGTCATTTACAATTGATCATCTTAGAGGATTGTTATTACTTTATATGCAGTATATTTCACTTTGCATCAGTTCATGAAAGTCTCCAAATTTTTCTAGAATTCGCTTATAGCACAATAGTATTCCATCATAATTACTTGCCACAATTTTTTCAGCCATTCCTCAATTGATGGACATCCCCTCTGTTTCCAATTCTTTATTTCCAGGAAAAAGCTGTTATAAATATCTTTGTACACATAGGGTCTTTTCCTTTTTTTTTAAATCTCTTTTGGGTTATAGACCTAATAATTGTATTCCTATTTCAAAGATTTTTATAGCCCTTTGGGAATAATTTCTAATTGTTTTACAATATATTTGAATCAGCAGACAACTCCACTAACAATACATCAATGTCTCATTTTTTCCCACATCTCCACCAACATTTGTCATTTTCTTTTTCCTTTCTATTGGCCAACCTAATAGGTATGATATAGTACCTCAAAATTGATTTACCTTGAATTTCTCCATTCAAAAGTGAGTTGGAGCATTTAAAAATATAGCTTTAAGTAGCTCTGATTATTTCATATGAAAGCTTTCATATTTTTATTATTTATTAGTAGGGTAATGCTTCTTTTTAAACATTTGACGTAATTCTCTATATGTTGAAAAACAAGGTTTTATCAGAGAAACTTTTTACTTTTTTTTTCACAGTTACTATTGCTAATTGTATTTCCCTCCAGCCTAGTTTCCCTTCTGTTTGTCTTATTCTCTCTCTCCTTATATTCTGTCCAAAATCAAAAGTGTTTTGCTTCTGACTACTCCCGCCTTGAACCTGCCCTTCTTTCTACCCCAATTTTTCTTATATTCTCCCTTTCCTAGCTTTTTATCTGCAATTGTGTGTGTATATTATTTCCTCTTTGAGGCTAATGAGAGTAAGATTCACTCACTCCCCTCCGTCATTCTTTCCCTTCACTGTAAAAGCTTTTTTTTTTTTTTTTTTTTGACTTTTTTATGTGGGATAATTTACCCCATTTCCTTGTCTTCCAGTGCATTCTTCTTTCTTTCCCTTTTCTTCTTTTTAGATATCATCCCTTCATATTCAATTCATACCTGTGCCCTCTGTTTATATATTCTCCTTCTAAGTGACCTAGTAATAAGAAGTTCTTATGAGTTACAAGAATCCTCTTCCCATGTAAGAATGTAAATAGTTTAATTATATTAAGCTCATTATTATTTCCCTTTCATGTTTTTCTTTGTATGTTTCTTTTCAGTCTCATATTGCAAAGTCAAATTTTCTATTCAATTCTGACTTTTTCATCAAGATTGCTTGAAATACCCATTTCCCCCTGAAGGATTATAAGCAATTTTTACTCCAAAAACTCCAATCCTGTGATGTAATACTTGCTAAATTTTGTATTATCCCAACTGTGGCTCTACAAGGCTTGACTTGTGTCTTTCTAGCTAGTTGCAATATTTTCTCTTTATCTAATAATGCTGGAATTTGGCTATAATCTTTGCAATTTTTATTTGGGGGAGTCTTTCAGGAGGTGATAAGTAGACTCTTTCAATGACTATTTTATTCTAGAATATCAGGGAAGATTTCCTTGATAAGTTTTTGAAAGATATTGTTTGGGCACTTTCTCTTCTCTCTCTCTCTCTCTCTCTCTCTCTCTCTCTCTCTCTCTCTCTCTCTCTCTCTCTCTTCTTCACGATCATGGCCAATAAATTTAATATTATCTCTATAGGATCTATTTTTCAGGTCAACAAGATATTTCCAATGAGATATTTCACACTCTTCTATTTTTCCATTCTTTTACTTTTGTCTTATTGTTTCTTGATTTCTTATAGTTATTAACTTTAATTTGTTCAATTCTAATTTTTAAAGAATTATTTTCTTTAGTGAGCTTTTATATTCCCTTTTCCATTTCATCAATTTTAGTTTTTAAGGAATTATTTTTTTCCAATGAATTTTGTGCCTCTTTTTTCTATTTAGTCATTTATGGTTTTAAAGGCATTCTTCTTTTCTTTGGCTTTCTGCACCTCTTTTACCACATGACCTAGTCTATTTATTGTGGTGTAATTTTCTTCAATACATCTTTGTCTCTATTACCAAGCTGTAAACTCATTTTTCATGATTATTATTGTTGTTTTGCATCACCCTCATTTCTCTTCCTATTTTTCTCTCTACCTCTCTTAAATGATTTTCAAAATCCTTTTTAAGTCCTTCAATAACTTGAGACCAATTCATAATATTTTTGAAAGCTTTGGATGGAAGAACTCTGACTTTGTTTTCTTTTTAATATGTGTTTTGATTTTCTTTGTCACCATAGTAACTTACTATGGTCAGATTTTTTTCTGTTATTTGATCATTTTTTCAAATCTATCTCCTGACTTTTAACTTTTTTTTTGTTAAACTAGGGCTCTGTTTCCAAGGTAAAAGATGCATTGTTCCAAACTTTATGACTTGTGTGCAATTGTTTTCAAAGATAATTCAAGGACCTGAAACTTTTTAATTCTTCCAAGGTTGTTGTTGTTTTTATTGTTTGTCCTTTGCAAGTATTATCTTGTCTATTCTTATACACCTTTGGTGTATGTGCTATTATTAT